>NW_025226200.1:53340-95114 GCF_018294505.1 Triticum aestivum | reverse complement strand
CCCCCGCAACACTCACTGTTCATCCAGAGGGAGCATCGATGGGCTTCAGTTAGCAGCAGTAGCGAAGGAATCGCTTGATCGGATTTAGTTAACAGCCATCGATCAATCGCTCGGGTTTAGTAACGCGTAGCCTGCAGTGCAATTGCTCAGGTTCAGTTAGAGCCCAACGCCTCACTCGGGTTCAGTTAGAGCCCAATGCCTCGCACACACGCACGTACGTACGAGAGAAACGCGCATCGCTCGGCCCCCGACCACCCACCGTAACCGGGGACTCCCCGATATTTTCCGTGCCCTTGCTTCTACCATGGTTTTTTCTGTCATGGACGGCCCAAAGAATGTCATGCAGCTGCGTCTCCGGCCCGCCCAGGACGAAAGGCCCATTTTCTATCACGATTTTTTATCATAGAAGTAGGACCCCACCACATCTATGATGACACCAGGTTTTGTCACAATTATCGTCATAGAAGTGTCATAAGTATGACAGAAAAAAATTCCGTTCAGCCCAAAATGTCATGGATGTGTCTTTTTTTGTAGTGCCACCAAGGCACGCCCCCCTCTCCTGGCATGCCCAGGTGGGTTGTACCCGCCTGGTGGCCTCGCAGACCTCAACACTGACACTATAAATTCCTATTTTTGGAGAAAAAAATCGGAGAAAAAAATTATCGTGATCCACGAGACGGAGCCGCCGCCAAGCCCTGTTCTTCCTCGGGAGGGCAGATCTGGAGTCCGTTTGGGGCTCCGGAGAGGGGGATATTTGTTCTTCGTCATCACCAACCCATCTCCATCGCCAATTCCATGATGCTCCGCACCGGGAGTGAGTAATTCCTTCGTAGGCTCGCTGGTCGGTGAGGAGTTCGATGAGATTCATCATGTAATCGAGTTAGTTTTGTTAGGGCCCGATCCCTAGTATCCACTATGTTCTTAGATTGATGTTGTTATGACTTTTCTATGCTTAATGCTTGTCACTTTGGGCCCGGGTGCCATGATTTCAGATTTGAACTGTTTATATTATCATCATTATATCCTTGTTCTAGATCTGATCTTGCAAGTTATATTCACCTACTATGTGTTATGATCCGACAACCCCGGAGTGAAAATAACCGGCCCACTCTCGGTGATGACCGTAGTTTGAGGAGTTCATGTATTCACTATGTGTTAACTCTTTGTGCCGGTTCTCTATTAATAGGAGGCCTTAATATCCATTAGTTTCCAATATGAACCCCGCTGCCACGGGAGGGTAGGACAAAAGATGTCATGCAAGTTCTTTTAATAAAGCTCATATGACTATTTATGGAATACATGCCTACATTATATCGATTAACGGGAGCTAGTGCCGTATCGCCCTAGATTATAACTGTCACATGATGAATATCATCCAACAAGTCACCGATCCAATGCCTACGAACTTTTCCATATTGTTTCTGCTAAGTTACTACTGGTATCATCACTGTTACACTTGCTAAAAAATTACTGCTATCACTGTTAGTGTTACTATTGCTGTTATCACTACTATCAAAACTATCAAACTACTTTGCTACTGATCACTTTGCTGCAGATAATTAATCTCCAGGTGTGGTTGAATTGACAACTCAGTTGCTAATACCTTTAAATATTCTTTGGCTCCCCTTGTGTCGAATCTATAAATTTGGGTTGAATACTCTACCCTCGAAAACTGTTGCGATCCCCTATACTTGTGGTTTATCAAGACCTTTTTCTGGCACCGTTGCCGGGGAGCATAGCTTTATTTGTTGAGTCACTTGGGATTATTATCATATTATCACTATGAAGAATCTGAAGGATGCTAAGACTAAGATATTTCCCTCAAAGACGAGGGGAGGTAAGGAACTGCCATCTAGTTCTGCTTTAGATTCACCTCCTGTTATGAATAAACTTGCAACACCACCACATGCTATTAATTTTGATATGTTGTAAGTTATTGATGATGCTACTTCTACTATGAATGATGCTTATGATGATTGTAACACCCCAAAATCGGAGCTTTAGATGCTGATAGAGGCGAGGGTGTCCCGATCTTTCGATGAGATGATAACTATCGATTTGGTGGAGACGACTTTGACGATCCAACTACAAACGTGCACGACGTTGCGCCTTAGCAATCGCTAAACCAATCTCCTGAGGTTACTGACGATGCCGGAAGCACGGTCAGCCTGACCACGAAGGTCTATTCCTGCAAGCAATCGAAGAACGAGCAAGAATATGATAAAGCAATCTGAATATTGCAAATATATATGAGGTATTGATAATGGTGGGGATCCGGAAGCGATCTTGGTCTGGTCGTTACACAAATGAAGTACACGAAGTTGCAATGGCTAACTTTTAAATAAACAAATCCCCTGGAAAAAGCTACTAGATGGATCTACTTATATAGGAGCAAGGGATGGCGGCCAAGGAGGTGGGAGGACGTCCCAAGGCAGCCTAAAACAAACCCTAGGTCATACAAGGCTCATGGGCCCAAGTGGAGATGATGCAACACCTTTGGGCTTGTAGTTTGACTCGGATTCTGCTGCAACGTCAGATTGTTTCGTCCGTAACTTAATGCTCCGGACGAATTTGAAGGTGAATCCAATTAGGATGGAAAGAGCACGAAATCTAGTTTCCAACAAAAAAAGAATCACCCAATTCGGAGTCCGTATGAAAAAGTTGTTGGCGTTTTGAGTCAGGTATGTCTGTGCAGTCCGAATCTGAATCCAGAACGTGAGAGACTTGGACTCTATCTTCTCTTGGCCCAAAAGTGACGTGAGAGGACTTTTTGAACACAACCTCAACATCTCCTTTTCCCTTATCTTCATATGTTGATGAGGACATGACTACCTTGGATATGACCAAAAATATTGCGTATATGCATATTTGTTAGGTGATTTCTAGTGCAAACTATTCAATAATCTATTTATGTTATCCAGAACAAAAATACTTCACACACTTTTGTGTTTTGTCTAATTGCAGGTGTATGGGACATTTGTACAATCCACATATGAAGATAAGGAAGAAAGAGATGTTTATTTGCTGTTCAAAAAGTTCTCTCACGTCACTTTTGGCCCAAGAGAAGATAGAGTCCAAGTCTCTCACGTTCTGGATTCAGATTCGGACTGCACAGACACACCTGACTCAAAACGCACACAAGTTTTTCATACGGACTCTGAATTGGGTGATTTTTTTTTTGTTGGAAACTAGATTTCGTGAACTTTCCAACGCAATTGGAATCACCTTCAAATTCGTCCGGAGCGTTGAGTTGTGGACGACACAATCTGATGCTGCAGCAGAATCCGAGTCAAACTACAAGTCCAAAGGTGTTACATCACCTCCACTTGGGCCCATTGGCCTTGTACGACCTAGATTTAGTTTTACGCTGCCTTGGCACGTCCTCCCACCTCCTTGGCTGCCACCCCTTGCTCCTATATAAGTAGATCCATCTAGTAGCTTTTCCTTGGGATTTGTTTAGTTAAAAGTTAGCCAGTGCAACTTCGTGTACTTCGTTTGTTTCCAACGACCAGACCAAGACCGCTTACGGATCCCCACCATTATCAATACTTCATATATATTTGCAATATTCAGATTGCTTTATCATATTCTTGCTCGTTCTTCGAGTGCTTGCAGGAATAGACCTTCGTGGTCAGGCTGACCGTGCTTCCAGCATCGTCAGTAACCTCAGGAGATTGGTTTAGTGATTGCTAAGGCGCAACGTCGTGCACGTTTGTAGTCGGATCGTCAAAGTCGTCTCCACCAAATCGATAGTTATCATCTCATCGAAAGATCGGGACCCTCGCCTCTATCAAGTGGTATCAGTTTTCAGGTTGCTCGGTGAGAATTTCCAGTTTTTCTTAAATTAGATTTATTTTCTTACCTATTGTCCAAGAAAAAGCCACAAAAAAAAGTTAGATCTGTTCATCCTTCATCCAAGCCAGTCTGAGCCTTTGCAATTTTCTATTCATTGCTTGCATAGTTGAATTATCGGTTGCATCACCGTGTCAGTTGCTGGTCTTAGTGTCTAGTTCCTTTATAGTTTCGAGTTCTGTTCACATTAGTCACGCAGCCGCTGCATCATTATCCTATCCGCTGTCCACCATCCAATCCACCAATTTCCACCACGTGCTACGCACTGTTTATTGTCATAATCATAGTTGAGGTCACTCACATCTTCGCCTGATCGAATCTGCATCTTATCTAGTTTGTCTTGGAAAGAGGGAGAAAAAGAAGATAAAGAAAAAAAAAGAGAGAAAAAAGGAAAGAAAAAAAAAGAAAAAGAGGGAGAAGAAAAAGAAAAAAAAAGCGTGAGAAAAAAAAAGAGAGAAGAAAAAAAATTGGATCTATCTAGAATCAATCTCGTACCTGAATTCGGATTGGAATCTGTTTTGTGCACTGTTCAGTAAAACAACTTGGCTATTGTTTCACATCATTATCTTTACTGCCGTTGTGATCTTCACTTATATCTTGCTGTCCAGAGCTACTTTGTATCCTTCATTGATGCTGGTTGTGCTACGACGTGACCTCATTAGTGTTCTAGGCTCGCGTCTCTAGTTCGGTCTAGCCTAGGACCAGCACAGTACCGTCGTTGAGCGTTTATTCAACATTGCATCTTTGAATTGATTATTGCTAATCTTTTGCTACCATATATAGCCAACCCAGCTGATGAGGACATGACTACCTTGGATATGACCAAAAATATTGCATATATGCATATTTGTCAGGTGATTTCTAGTGCAAACTATTCAATAATCTATTTATGTTATCCAGAACAAAAATACTTCACACACTTTTGTGTTTTGTCTAATTGCAGGTGTATGGGACATTTGTACAATCCACATATGAAGATAAGGAAGAAAGAGATGTTTATTTGCTGTCCAAAAAGTTCTCTCACGTCACTTTTGGCCCAAGAGAAGATAAAGTCCAAGTCTCTCACGTTCTGGATTCAGATTCGGACTGCACAGACATACCTGACTCAAAACGCACACAAGTTTTTCATACGGACTCCGAATTGGGTGATTCTTTTTTGGTTGGAAACTAGATTTCGTGCACTTTCCAACCCAATTGGAATCATCTTCAAATTCGTCCGGAGCGTTGAGTTGTGGACGAAACAATCTGATGCTGCAGCAGAATCCGAGTCAAACTACAAGTCCAAAGGTGTTACATCACCTCCACTTGGGCCCATTGGCCTTGTACGACCTAGATTTAGTTTTAGGCTGCCTTGGGACGTCCTCCCACCTCCTTGGCCTCCACCCCTTGCTCCTATATAAGTAGATCCATCTAGTAGCTTTTCCTTGGGATTTGTTTAGTTAAAAGTTAGCCAGTGCAACTTCGTGTACTTCGTTTGTGTCCAACGACCAGACCAAGACCGCTTACGGATCCCCACCTTTATCAATACTTCATATATATTCGCAATATTCAGATTGCTTTATCATATTCTTGCTCGTTCTTCGATTGCTTGCAGGAATAGACCTTCGTGGTCAGGTTGATCGTGCTCCAGCGTGGTCAATAACCTCTCGGAGTTGGTTTAGCGATTGCTAAGGCGCAACGTCGTGCACGTTTGTAGTCGGATCGTCAAAGTCGTCTCCACGAAATCGATAGTTATCATATCATCGAAAGATCGGGACACCCTCGCCTCTATCACCAGCTCCACATATTTCTACACCGTGTATACGTACGCTCCCCTGGCAATCGCTTTACTCAATATTCGGAGTTACTTGACACCGCTGGTTGCCGATCGCCGCCTGCTGCATGGTAAGAACTTGTAAGACATTGATATTTGCTTTACTGTGAGCGTTTTACCACCACATCCTAGTAGTTATAGGAACATTATTTTTGGGTTTTGTTTCTTGTTCTACTAATCATGACAGGATCCAGAGTCAATTCATGGGCTTTGTCGATCGCGGGAGACGTGCCACCACCTTTGCAAATACCACAACCGTCACGAGAGGTGCACAAACATCCAAATGCACATGATCAGGTTAATGTATCTATACCACCATTTAATGGCCGTTTTAAACCTGCTTTATATATTGAATGGGAGTTCGACATAAAAAATATATTTGCTTCCCATAATTTCGATGAACATAAAAAGGTTAAGGTTGCGGTTGGTTCTTTCACTGGTTATGCTTTGGTTTGGTGGAGTGAATATTGTCGGTTACACCCTAATTATATACCTACTACTTGGGATGATTTGAAACTTGCCATGCGACATACTTTCGTCCCTGCTTATTATACTCGTGACATGATTAAGAAGTTGCAACACTTAAAACAAGGTAGTGAAACTGTAACAAAATATTATGATGATTTACAAACTACCTTGTTGCATTCCTCTTTAGAAGAAAGTGAAGATGATTTTATGGATAAATTTTGGGGAGGATTAAACCGTGATATTCAAGAGATACTAATTCATGAAGAGTGTTATCCTATGGACCATTTGTTTCATCTTGCTTGCAAAGCTGAACAGGAAATAAAACGACGTGTTGGCCACGAGGAGAACAAGCGCACGGTGCACATTCCAAGAGTTGATATGATTGTTCCTTCAACTACTAGGCATACTATGACAACCATATCCGTTGTTGTCAGGACTACATCACCTCCACCATGTGACACATCGCCCCCGAGAGTGGCTACATCATCTGAGTTGATCATAAGAGGTAATGACAAAGGTACTGATCTTCCATCTCTACATGAGAATGATGAATGCCTTGTCAATTTGAATGCACCATCTGATGAGCTACCCACTACTTTGATCACACCACCTATTTTAGAGGACTACGTTGATAATTTGACTTTGCCATGTGATCAAACAACTGAAATACCAACAATTTTGAGTGCACCCATTGAATTAACTATTGATGCAAAAGAACCAATGTTTAATCATTTTGATATGACCTCTAATCTTGGTGATGATTTTGTGTTGAATGACTTATTCCATGTTTGCTTATTTAAGCATGTTGTAGCATGTAAATTTGATGCAAGTAAGGTTTATTCACCAATGTTGGGATGGTTTAATGATGAACATTGTCAATCTTTTGAAATGAATAAGAGCTTCACTTATATGTGCAAACTGAGTTGCAATATTTTCATGCCTTCTACTTCTTGTGCTAATTTTTTGGCTTTAGATTTTATGAACTATGCAAGTTACTCATCTATTCATGTGTCATATATGCAAAAATCAAGGGAAGTAAAAATGGATGACATATACATATACAACATGTACACCTTGTCTCTTTTGTTAGCCACATTTCAGATTAAGCAACGCCGAGGACGGCTTTATTTTCAAAAAGGGGAGGATGATGAGGACATGACTACCTTGGATATGACCAAAAATATTGCATATATGCATATTTGTCAGGTGATTTCTAGTGCAAACTATTCAATAATCTATTTATGTTATCCAGAACAAAAATACTTCACACACTTTTGTGTTTTGTCTAATTGCAGGTGTATGGGACATTTGTACAATCCACATATGAAGATAAGGAAGAAAGAGATGTTTATTTGCTGTCCAAAAATTTCTCTCACGTCACTTTTGGCCCAAGAGAAGATAGAGTCCAAGTCTCTCACGTTCTGGATTCAGATTCGGACTGCACAGACACACCTGACTCAAAACGCACACAAGTTTTTCATACGGACTCCGAATTGGGTGATTCTTTTTTTGTTGGAAACTAGATTTCGTGCACTTTCCAACCCAATTGGAATCACCTTCAAATTCGTCCGGAGCGTTGAGTTGTGGACGAAACAATCTGATGCTGCAGCAGAATCCGAGTCAAACTACAAGTCCAAAGGTGTTACATCACCTCCACTTGGGCCCATTGGCCTTGTACGACCTAGATTTAGTTTTGGGCTGCCTTGGGACGTCCTCCCACCTCCTTGGCCGCCACCCCTTGCTCCTATATAAGTAGATCCATCTAGTAGCGTTTCCTTGGGATTTGTTTAGTTAAAAGTTAGCCATTGCAACTTCGTGTACTTCGTTTGTGTCCCACGACCAGACCAAGACCGCTTCCAGATCCCCACCATTATCTATACTTCACATATATTCGCAATATTCAGATTGCTTTATCATATTCTTGCTCGTTCTTCGATTGCTTGCAAGAATAGACCTTCGTGGTCAGGTTGATCGTGCTCCAGCGTGGTCAATAACCTCTCGGAGTTGGTTTAGCGATTGCTAAGGCGCAACGTCGTGCACGTTTGTAGTCGGATCGTCAAAGTCGTCTCCACCAAATCGATAGTTATCATCTCATCGAAAGATCGGGACACCCCGCCTCTATCAAGTGGTATCAGTTTTCAGGTTGCTCGGTGAGAATTTCCAGTTTTCCTAGATTAGATTTACTTTCTTACCTATTGTCCAAGAAAAAGCCACAAAAAAGAGTTAGATCTATTCATCCTTGGTCCAAGCCAGTCTGAGCCTTTGCAATTTTCTTTTCATTGATTGCATAGTTGAATTATCGATTGCATCGTCGTGTCGAGTTGCTGGTCTTAGTGTCTAGTTCGTTTAGAGTTTCGAGTTCTGTTCACATTAGTCACGCCACCGCTGCATCATTATCTCTTCCGCTGTCCACCACCCATCCATCAATTTCCACCACGTGCTACCCACCATTCATTGTCATAATAATAGTTGAGATCGTTCACATCTTCACTTGATCCAATCTGCATCTTATCTAGTTTGTTTTGGAAAGAGGGAGAAAAAAAGAGAGAAAAAAACGAGAGAAAAAAAGGAAAAAAAAGTCAGAGAAAAAAAAAGGAGAGAAAGAAAAAAAAGTGTGAGGAAAAAAAAGAGAGAAGAAAAAAAACAAAAAAATCGGCACAAACTTTTTCAGAGGAAAGTTGGAGACAAAGTTGTTGATATATCCTGCTTGGCTGTTGTTTCACCTCATTATCTTCACTGCTGTTGTGATCTTCACTTATATCTTGCTGTCAAGAGCTACTTAGTATCCTTCATTGATGCTAGTTGTGCTACGCCGTGACCTCATTAGTGTTCTAGGCTCGCGTCTCTAGTCCGGTCTAGCCTAGGACCAGCACAGTACCGTCGTTGAGCGTTTATTCAACATTGCATCTTTGAATTGATTATTGCTAATCTTTTGCTACCATATATAGCCAACCCAGCTCCACATATTTCTACACCGTGTATACGTATGCTCCCCTGGCAATCGCTTTACTCAATATTCGGAGTTACTTGACACCGCTGGTTGCCGATCACCGCCTGCTGCATGGTAAGAACTTGTAAGACATTGATATTTGCTTTACTGTGAGCGTTTTACCACCACATCCTAGTAGTTATAGGAACATTATTTTTGGGTTTTGTTTCTTGTTCTACTAATCATGACAGGATCCAGAGTCAATTCATGGGCTTTGTCGATCGCGGGAGACGTGCCACCACCTTTGCAAATACCACAACCGTCACGAGAGGTGCACAAACATCCAAATGCACATGATTAGGTTAATGTATCTATACCACCATTTAATGGCCGTTTTAAACCTGCTTTATATATTGAGTGGGAGTTCGACATAAAAAATATATTTGCTTCCCATAATTTCGATGAACATAAAAAGGTTAAGGTTGCGGTTGGTTCTTTCACTGGTTATGCTTTGGTTTGGTGGAGTGAATATTGTCGGTTACACCCTAATTATATACCTACTACTTGGGATGATTTGAAACTTGCCATGCGACATACTTTCGTCCCTGCTTATTATACTCGTGACATGATTAAGAAGTTGCAACACTTAAAACAAGGTAGTGAAACTGTAACAAAATATTATGATGATTTACAAACTACCTTGTTGCATTCCTCTTTAGAAGAAAGTGAAGATGATTTTATGGATAGATTTTGGGGAGGATTAAACCGTGATATTCAAGAGATACTAATTCATGAAGAGTGTTATCCTATGGACCATTTGTTTCATCTTGCTTGCAAAGCTGAACAGGAAATAAAACGACGTGTTGGCCACGAGGAGAACAAGCGCACGGTGCACATTCCAAGAGTTGATATGATTATTCCTTCAACTACTAGGCATACTATGACAACCACATCCGTTGTTGTCAGGACTACATCACCTCCACCATGTGACACATCGCCCCCGAGAGTGGCTACATCATCTGAGTTGATCATAAGAGGTAATGAAAAAGGTACTGATCTTCCATCTGTACATGAGAATGATGAATGCCTTGTCAATTTGAATGCACCATCTGATGAGCTACCCACTACTTTGATCACACCACCTATTTTAGAGGACTACGTTGATAATTTGACTTTGCCATGTGATCAAACAACTGAAATACCAACAATTTTGAGTGCACCCATTGAATTAACTATTGATGCAAAAGAACCAATGTTTAATCATTTTGATATGACCTCTAATCTTGGTGATGATTCTGTGTTGAATGACTTATTGCATGTTTGCTTATTTAAGCATGTTGTAGCATGTAAATTTGATGCAAGTAACGTTTATTCACCAATGTTGGGATGGTTTAATGATGAACATTGTCAATCTTTTGAAATGAATAAGAGCTTCACTTATATGTGCAAACTGAGTTGCAATATTTTCATGCCTTCTACCTCTTGTGCTAATTTTTTGGCTTTAGATTTTATGAACTATGCAAGTTACTCATCTATTCATGTGTCATATATGCAAAAATCAAGGGAAGTAAAAATGGATGACATATACATATACAACATGTACACCTTGTCTCTTTTGTTAGCCACATTTCAGATTAAGCAACGCCGAGGACGGCTTTATTTTCAAGAAGGGGAGGATGATGAGGACATGACTACCTTGGATATGACCAAAAATATTGCGTATATGCATATTTGTTAGGTGATTTCTAGTGCAAACTATTCAATAATCTATTTATGTTATCCAGAACAAAAATACTTCACACACTTTTGTGTTTTGTCTAATTGCAGGTGTATGGGACATTTGTACAATCCACATATGAAGATAAGGAAGAAAGAGATGTTTATTTGCTGTTCAAAAAGTTCTCTCACGTCACTTTTGGCCCAAGAGAAGATAGAGTCCAAGTCTCTCACGTTCTGGATTCAGATTCGGACTGCACAGACACACCTGACTCAAAACGCACACAAGTTTTTCATACGGACTCCGAATTGGGTGATTCTTTTTTTGTTGGAAACTAGATTTCGTGAACTTTCCAACCCAATTGGAATCACCTTCAAATTCGTCCGGAGCGTTGAGTTGTGGACGACACAATCTGATGCTGCAGCAGAATCCGAGTCAAACTACAAGTCCAAAGGTGTTACATCACCTCCACTTGGGCCCATTGGCCTTGTACGACCTAGATTTAGTTTTACGCTGCCTTGGGACGTCCTCCCACCTCCTTGGCGGCCACCCCTTGCTCCTATATAAGTAGATCCATCTAGTAGCTTTTCCTTGGGATTTGTTTAGTTAAAAGTTAGCCAGTGCAACTTCGTGTACTTTGTTTATGTCCAACGACCAGACCAAGACCGCTTACGGATCCCCACCATTATCAATACTTCATATATATTTGCAATATTCAGATTGCTTTATCATATTCTTGCTTGTTCTTCGAGTGCTTGCAGGAATAGACCTTCGTGGTTAGGCTGACCGTGCTTCCAGCATCGTCAGTAACCTCAGGAGATTGGTTTAGTGATTGCTAAGGCGCAACGTCGTGCACGTTTGTAGTCGGATCGTCAAAGTCGTCTCCACCAAATCGATAGTTATCATCTCATCGAAAGATCGGGACCCTCGCCTCTATCATATGTGGATTGTACAAATGTCCCATACACCTGCAATTAGACAAAACACAAAAGTGTGTGAAGTATTTTTGTTCTGGATAACATAAATAGACTATTGAATAGTTTGCATTAGAAATCACCTGACATATATGCATGTATGCAATATTTTTGGTCGTATCCAAGGTAGTCATGTCCTCATCATCCTCCCCTTTTTGAAAACAAAGCCGTCCTCGGCATTGCTTAATTTGAAATGTGGCTAACAAAAGAGACAAGGTGTACATGTTGTATATGTATATGTCATCCATTTTAACTTCCCTTGATTTTTGCACATATGTCACATCTATACATGAGTAACTTTCATTGTTCATAAAATCTAAAGCCAAAAAATTATCACAAGAAGTAGAGGGCGTGAAAATATTGCAACTCAGTTTGCACATATAAGTGAAGCTCTTATTCACTTCAAAAGATTGGCAATGTTCATCATTAAACCATCCTAACTTCGATGAGTAAACCTTACTTGCATCAAATTTACATGCTACAACATGCTTAAATAAGCAAACATGCAATAAGTCATTGGACACAGAATCATCATCAAGACTAGAGGTCATATCAAAATGATTAAACATTGGTTCTTTTGCATCAACAGTTAATTCAATGGGTGCACTCAAAATTGTTGATATTTCAGTTGTTTGATCACATGACGCATTCATGACAGTAACAAGAGTCTCTAAAATAGGTGGTGTGCTCAAATCAACAGGTAACTCAACACATGATGCATTCAAGTTAACTAGGCATGCTTCATTCTGATGTGAAGTTATATCATCAAGACCTTTACTGTTACCTCGCAGAGATGTAGCTGATGTAGGTACGGACGTTGACAATGTACCATACTCTTGAGATGATATTGCGCTCACAATCCGAGGTGGGGCTGCTCTAGTAGGTGCAATAGTGGAGTAACCAACCGGCGGTGGTGAGCATGAACTGTAATAGTAGTTGTTGTAGTCACCCAATGCATCCTCCTGTATTTGTCTCTCAAAGGTACAAGCACGGACATACATACTAGTAATGCAACAAGGAATATACTGAAATCTTGCTTGAATATCATGGTTCAAACCACCAAAAAATCTATTCATTGTATCATCCTCAGATTCTTCTATGTCACAATGATGCATATAAGATTTGAACTCTTGGTAGTAAGCATGAACTGTGTTACTGCCTTGTTTTAATTGCTCCAATTTGCGACGCAATTCACGACGATAGTAAGGAGGAAAAAATTGTTATCTCATTGCAGCTTTCAAAACTTTCCAAGTTGTGGGTTGGTTATCAATGTTTTTCTTACAATGTACACTCCACCAAACAGAAGCAAAACCAGTAAATGCTCTAATGGTAGCTCGTACTCTCTCAAGTTCAGAAAAATCATGGTGACTAAAAACTTGTTCTACTTCAAGCTCCCAAGCTAGATAAATAGCAGGATTAAATCTACCCTCAAATGATGGTAAAGAGATAACCTGAGCATATGCTTGTGTGTGTTGTCCCAACTCTCGTGATGGTGAAGATGTGTCCGTCATCCAAGAACTTCTATCTCTGGAACCTGTCATGATTAGTAGAAACAAGAACCAAAATTCGAGAATAATGTTCCTATGAACTACTAGGATGTGGTTGTAAAGTGCTCACAGTAAAGCAAATATCAATATCTTACAAGTTCTTACCATGCGGCAGGTGGTGACAGGCAACCAGCGGTGTCAAATAACTCCGAAGATTGTGTAAAACGATTGCCAGGGGAACGTACGTATACACAGTGTAGAAATATGTGGAGCTGGGTTGGCTATATATGGTAGCAAAAGATTAGCAATAATCAATTCAGAGATGCAATGTTGAATAAACGCTCAACGACGGTACTGTGCTGGTGCTAGGCTAGACCAAACTAGAGACGCGAGCCTAGAACACTAATGAGGTCACGTCATAGCACAACTAGCATCAATGAAGGATATGAAGTAGCTCTGGACAGCAAGATATAAGTGAAGATCACAATAGCAGTAGACCTATTTAGAAGCTGATGTTGAGGTGCCAAATACTGAACTAGCTTCTGCAACTATTTAGATGCGGCTCGTCGCTAGCTTTCATTTGACTACTCGCGGAGCCAAAACAGACTTCATATGAGGAAGTTATGCCTGTTTTACTGAACAGTGCACAAAACAGATTCCAATCCGAATTCAACTACGAGATTGAGTCTAGATAGATCCAAATTTTGTTTTTTTTCTCCTCTCTTTTTTTTCTCGCACTTTTTTTTCTTTTCCTTTCTTTTTTTTTCTCTGACTTTTTTTTTACTTTTTTTTCTCTCGTTTTTTTCTCTATCTTTTTTTTTCTCTCCCTCTTTCCAAAACAAACTAGATAAGATGTAGATTGGATCAAGCGAAGATGGGAACGATCTCAACTATGATTATGACAATGAACGGTGGGTAGCACGTGGAGGACATTGATGGACGGGTGGTGGACAGCGGAAGGGATAACGATGCAGCAGCGACGTGACTAATGTGAACACAACTCGAAACTCTAAACGACCTAGACACTAAGACCAGCAACTCGACACGACGGTGCAACCGATAATTCAACTATGCAAGCAATGAAAAGAAAATTGCAAAGGCTCAGACTGGCTTGGACAAAGGATGAATAGATCTAACTCTTTTTTGTGGATTTTTCTTGGACAATTGGTAAGAAAATAAATCTAATCTAGGAAAACTGAAAATTCTCACCGAGCAACCTGAAAACTGATACCACTTGGTAGAGGCGAGGGTCCCGATCTTTCGATGAGATGATAACTATCGATTTGGTGGAGACGACTTTGACGATCCGACTACAAACGTGCACGACGTTGCGCCTTAGCAATCGCTAAACTAATCTCCTGAGGTTACTGACGATGCCGGAAGCACGGTCAGCCTGACCACGAAGGTCTATTCCTGCAAGCAATCGAAGAACGAGCAAGAATATGATAAAGCAATCTGAATATTGCAAATATATATGAAGTATTGATAATGGTGGGGATCCGGAAGCGGTCTTGGTCTGGTCGTTGAACACAAACGAAGTACACGAAGTTGCAATGGCTAACTTTTAACTAAACAAATCCCAAGGAAAAAGCTACTAGATGGATCTACTTATATAGGAGCAAGGGGTGGCGGCCAAGGAGGTGGGAGGACGTCCCAAGGCAGCCTAAAACTAACCCTAGGTCGTACAAGGCTCATGGGCCCAAGTGGAGGTGATGCAACACCTTTGGGCTTGTAGTTTGACTCGGATTCTGCTGCAATGTCAGATTGTTTCGTCCGTAAATCAACGCTCCGGACGAATTTGAAGGTCAATCCAATTGGGTTGGAAAGAGCACGAAATCTAGTTTCCAACAAAAAAACAATCACCCAATTCGGAGTCCGGATGAAAAAGTTGTTGGCGTTTTGAGTCAGGTATGTCTGTGCAGTCCGAATCTGAATCCAGAACGTGAGAGACTTGGACTCTATCTTCTCTTGGCCCAAAAGTGACGTGAGAGGACTTTTTGAACACAACCTAAACTTCTCCTTTTTCCTTATCTTCATATGTGGATTGTACAAATGTCCCATACACCTGGAATTAGACAAAACACAAAAGTGTGTGAAGTATTTTTGTTCTGGATAACATAAATAGAATATTGAATAGTTTGCATTAGAAATCACCTGACAAATATGCATGTATGCAATATTTTTGGTCGTATCCAAGGTAGTCATGTCCACATCAGATGCCTTGATTTGTTTGGTTCTTTGCATTCATCATTGCATCATGTGCATTGCACCATGTCATCATGCCATCATGTCATTTCTTTTCTTAACTCAACTAAATAAATGGCACGGACCTTTGATCCATTTAAACCGAGGGAATTCACCTGGTGACTTCTCTTTATAACATACCCTCCCGATAGTAGGGAGCTATATTAAATATTCCATTTGTTAGAATTCACCGGAACACACTTGCAAAATAACCCCATGCCTTTTGTGCTTCGAGTTGATCCCCAAACCTTGCGCAATAATTATTTTCCCTTTTACCGGGGCTCCTCCAAAATTCCCATCATTTTTGGACCTATCGAATACCGACTTCATTCTCACACTCATTTGATTTAAATTCAAATGAGTTTGAATTCAAACTTCACACATGTGCTCTTTCCTATTTTCTGGGAACAAGCTCATTTTTTTGTGTCCGGGGAAATTAACCTCCGGCGCAAATTCTTTTCCTAACCTCCCTCTTTCCTTTTTCTTCCCCTTAATTGTTTTCTGCTAAAGAAAATAGGAAGAGGAGAGAGAGATAGCTCCTGCCAAGCTGGCCCAACCATCCATGCGGCCCATCTAGGTCGAGCCAGTCTGCTTAAGGCCCACCTGCGGCCTGACCTAGCCGGCCCAAGGCCCAGCCGCTACACCCTCTCTCTCCCTCGATCCCCTCCTCCTCACGCCGCCAGGGAGTTACCCGACCGCCATCCCTGTTCGCTCGAACCCCCTCGCTCCTCCCTTTCGATCTTCAATACCAGCGAGCCACGCCTGGCGCCTCCAGCTACATTAACCGGCCGGCCACCAGAGCTATTGCCGGCTGCCGCCCCACCACTCTTTCCCGTGCCAGATCCCCTATCCCTTCAATCCTCCTCGCACGTCGTGCACAGGAGAGGGATCTCGATCCCATCTCCTCCCCACGCGCGCTGCTCTCCTGCCCGTTGTCCGGTCCGCCCCCGCACTGAACCTTCTCCTTGACGCCGGCCCGGTCGCCGAGCGTCGCCTCTCTGCACGGCTCCTTCCCCGTGACCCCGAGCTCCATAGCGCTGACCTCCTTTACAAGCCATCGTCAGCAGCCCCGCTGCTGCAGTTCAGAGGCAAGCCCCTCCGATCGCGCCAACTCCGGCGCCCCTGCAGCCTCTCCTCCGACGCTGGCGAGTAGAGGCCGCCGCCGCGCCATCATGCCGCTGCTCTTATGGTTCTCGGCGACCTCCATGTCCCACTGGACCACTCCTTGCCCCGTTGCCGCTTGGTACCATTGCCCGAGCGCATGTCACCTCGACCACCGCCTCGCTACCCTTGTGCGCATCCGCCTCTGTTGCCTCCGATGGTGGCTGTTTCATTTTGGGCGTCATGGAAAAATCCTCTTCGACAAGTGTATGAGTACACAGTGTCGCGTCCAGTATCTCTACCGACGTCCCTTGAAATGACAAGTACCAGCTTCACCACCGAACCAGGACGCCAAGTTTTGCTCTGTACGTGTACGACTACACCCGGTGATGCGACAAGCCCTGACGTGTACATCTACTCCATCAAGACCGGACCGACAAGTACCCCAACGTCTTGTGTACAACACCGTCACCGAGGACCCGGGTAGCAAAACATCAAGTACCTATAACCAAAGAACGCCATGTACCACTATGTCCGGAGGCATCGGATCTGTCAAGTTCCACTACCGCCGTGAACAAATACCATCGCCGAGATCGCGAGAACCTCTACTTCCTCCTCGAAACGTGAACGACTACCGTCGACCCCAAGTGACTCGGATTCATCAAGTCCTTCTACGAAAACGCGTACCACTATCGACGCGAGTACCTCTACCGTCGTCGTGTACCCCCTACTTCCACCACGTCCGAGAACGTATACTTCCCCTACTTGGCACCGAAAGAGAATCGGCCCGTTTGCACACTTCGAAGGTATAACCATCGAGACGACGCCCGTGAACGAATGCATGTGTGATGTTTGAGATGCTCGTGTTTGCACCATGTCCAAATGGTCACTCGTTTCCTTGTCGCCAACTCATGGGACACCCGGTATCCGGGAGTGCCCCACCATCTTTTGTACGCATCCGCACACTTCTCCTTTGCATCGGCATCTCAATCGAGTTACCGGGACCGGAACGTTGCAGTGGCACCGTTTTCGTTATCGTTGCCGTGCCACCCCTTTTCTTTCCACCATGGTGACAAATGCTTCATAATGCTCTTGTTAATTTTTAATAAAAATTGCATAACCTTGCACATGTCATCCGCATCATGTTAACAACAATTAAAATGTTTAAAATTGTTGTTTACTTTAAATTGATAATTGCATATGGGGAGTTACCGGAATTGTTGTTTGTTCCGGCCTCATTTAAACTTGTTTAGATAGAGGTTTTACTCATGCTTCACCTCTTGCCATGCTAACAACATTTAATATTGTTGAGTACCTAACCGAGAGTGAACTAAATAATTGATGTGGTGTTCCGTCAATATGCAACTCCGTTGCATAATGAGCTCCACTTAATTTGTAGGATTGTTTGTGCACTTTGCCATGCCATGCTTCTTCAAACCGGACATGCATCATACTTGATTGTGCATCATGCCATGATTATGTGATGGTTGTTTACTATGTTGTTTGTTTCTTTCCGGTGTCGCTTCTTCAGGTTAGTTCCGTTAACGTCACGTTTGTGAGGATCCGTCCGACTACGTTCATTTGTCTTCTTCATGGACTCGTTCTTCTTCCTTGTGAGATCTCAGGCAAGATGACCATACCCTCGAAATCACTTCTATCTTTGCTTGCTAGTTGCTTGCTCTTTTGCTATGCCTATGCTGTGATACCTACCACTTGCTTATCATGCCTCCCATATTGTTGAACCAAGCCTCTAACCCACCTTGTCCTAGCAAACCGTTTTTTTGGCTATGTTACCGCTTTGCTCAGCCCCTCTTATAGCGTTGTTAGTTGCAGGTGAATATTGGAGCTTGTTCCATGTTTGGAACATGGTTATTTTGTTGGGATATCACAATATCTCTTATTTAATTAATGCATCTATATACTTGGTAAATGGTGGAAGGCTCGGCCTTATGCCTGGTGTTTTGTTCCACTCTTGCCGCCCTAGTTTCCGTCATATCGGTGTTATGTTCCCGGATTTTGCGTTCCTCACACGGTTGGGTTACAATGTGATGAGGACATCAATACAATTGTTACACCCACAGCCCCTGCTGCTATACATACTGGACCAATTACTAGAGCTCGTGCACGCCAACTAAATTACCAGGTACTTTCGTTTCTTGGTAATGATTCTAATGTTCATGAGAATATGATGCTGCCTAAATTGGATACATTTGTTTTGCTTACAAATGAAGGGCCTAGCTTGGAGAAGGATGAACATTGGAGCAAGAACAAGCATGGAGATGATGCCATGCGCAAGGGGAACAAGAACGGAGTTACAAGTGATGATTTCAGGACTTTGAAGCCACCATAATGGGTGCATGAAGCCTTGGACGAAATATACAAGGTGTCACTTCATAAATTTCGTCCCGAGGCTATTATAGGTGCTGCGTCACTTTTTTATTGGGCCAGGCCCATGTAATTTCGAAATACATAAGTATAGGCTATTTTTCGAGTCCGTATGTGTGGGGAAACAAGAGATAGGGTTGATTTCGGACCCCTCCACCAAGGGCCACGAAATTCCCCCTCTCTTCCTCCATATATACAGCCCTTAGGGCACCGTTAAGACTTTGGGTTTTGTTTAGATTAAAAGTTCGCCATAGCTGCAACTTCGCGTACTTCGTTTGTGTTCAACGACCAGACAAAGGCGTCACAGAACCCCACCTTGATCAATAAAGCTTTCATCTTATATTCGCAATATCCAGATTGCAATCTCAGTTTCTTGCTTGTTCTTCGTTTGCTCGCAGGAAACAGACCCTCGTGGTCAGGTTGATCGTGCTCTGGCGTGGTCAATAACCTCTCGGAGTTGGTTTAGCGATTGCTAAGGCGCGACGTCCTCGCACGTTCATAGTCGGATCGTCAAAGTCGACTGCCACCAAAGCGATATCCATCATCTCATCGAAAGATCGGGACCCTAGATGGAAACACGAATCGGAATCTAGATGGATCTCGAAAACAACCCTAATAAGCAAGGAACTCTGATTGGTGGTGGATATATGGTGGTGGTATATGGCAGCGGTGGTGGTAGCGGTGGTAGTATATGGATATGGATTGGTGGTGGTATATGGATACGGATTCGGAGCGGTGGTGGTAGATGGCAGGGGCGATGATGATGGTGCGGCGGCGGCGTTACAACTTATGACCAGAACTCGAAACTCTAAAAGACTAGACTCTAAGACCAGCAACTAGACACGACAATGCAACCGCAAATTCAACAAAGCAAAACCCTAAAAAGATTATGCAAAGGCTCAGATTGGTTCGGATATGATGAACTAACCCTAAATTTTTTTGTGGCTTTTTCGTGGACTGTAGGTATGAAGAACAGACTCGATCTAAACTACGAAAAACTGTAAAATCTCACCGAGCAACCTGGAAATCTGATACCACTTGATAGAGGCAAAGGTGTCCCGTCTTTCGATGAGATGGTGGATTTCGCTTTGATGGAAGTCGACTTTGACGACCCGACTACGAACGTGCGAGGACGTTGCGCCTTAGCAATCGCTAAACCAACTCCGAGAGGTTATTGACCACGCCGGAGCACGATCAACCTGACCACGAGGGTCTGTTTCCTGCGAGCAAACGAAGAACAAGCAAGAAACTAAGATTGCAATCTGGATATTGCGAATATAAGATGAAAGCTTTATTGATCAAGGTGGGGTTCTGTGACGCCTTTGTCTGGTCGTTGAACACAAACGAAGTACGCGAAGTTGCAGCTATGGCGAACTTTTAATCTAAACAAAACCCAAAGTCTAAATGATGCCCTAAGGGCTGTATATATGGAGGAAGAGGGGGGGGGGATTTCGTGGCCCTTGGTGGAGGGGTCCGAAATCAACCCTATCTCTTGTTTCCCCACACATACGGACTCTAAAAATAGCCTATACTTATGTATTTCGAAATTACATGGGCCTGGCCCAATAATAAGGTGACGCAGCACCTAAAATAGCCTCGGGACGAAATTTATGAAGTAGCATCTTGTATATTTCGTCCAAGGCTTCATGCACACATTATGGTGGCTTCAAAGTCTTGAAATCATCACTTGTAACTCCGTTCTTGTTCCCCTTGCGCGTGCCATCATCTCCATGCTTGTTCTTGCTCCAATGTTCATCCTTCTCCAAGCTAGGCCCTTCATTTGTAAGCAAAACAAATGTATCCAATTTAGGCAGCATCATATTCTCATGAACATTAGAATCATTACCAAGAAACGAAAGTACCTGGTAATTTAGTTGGCGTGCACGAGCTCTAGTAATTGGTCCAGTATGTATAGCAGCAGGGGCTGTGGGTGTAACAATTGTATTGATGTCCTCATCATATGTGGATTGTACAAATGTCCCATACACCTGCAATTAGACAAAACACAAAAGTGTGTGAAGTATTTTTGTTCTGGATAACATAAATAGATTATTGAATAGTTTGCACTAGAAATCACCTGACAAATATGCATATATGCAATATTTTTGGTCATATCCAAGGTAGTCATGTCCTCATCATCCTCCCCTTCTTGAAAATAAAGCCGTCCTCGGTGTTGCTTAATCTGAAATGTGGCTAACAAAAGAGACAAGGTGTACATGTTGTATATGTATATGTCATCCATTTTTACTTCCCTTGATTTTTGCATATATGACACATGAATAGATGAGTAACTTGCATAGTTCATAAAATCTAAAGCCAAAAAATTAGCACAAGAAGTAGAAGGCATGAAAATATTGCAACTCAGTTTGCACATATAAGTGAAGCTCTTATTCATTTCAAAAGATTGACAATGTTCACCATTAAACCATCCCAACACTGGTGAATAAACCTTACTTGCATCAAATTTACATGCTACAACATGCTTAAATAAGAAAACATGCAATAAGTCATTTAACACAGAATCATCACCAAGATTAGAGGTCATATCAAAATGATTAAACATTGGTTCTTTTGCATCAATAGTTAATTCAATGGGTGCACTCAAAATTGTTGGTATTTCAGTTGTTTGATCACATGGCAAAGTCAAATTATCAACGTAGTCCTCTAAAATAGATGGTGTGATCAAAGTAGTGGGTAGCTCATCAGATGGTGCATTCAAATTGACAAGGCATTCATCATTCTCATGTAGAGATGGAAGATCAGTACCTTTGTCATTACCTCTTATGATCAACTCAGATGATGTAGCCACTCTCGGGGGCGATGTGTCACATGGTGGAGGTGATGTAGTCCTGACAACAACGGATGTGGTTGTCATAGTATGCCTAGTAGTTGAAGGAACAATCATATCAACTCTTGGAATGTGCACCGTGCGCTTGTTCTCCTCGTGGCCAACACGTCGTTTTATTTCCTGTTCAGCTTTGCAAGCAAGATGAAACAAATGGTCCATAGGATAACACTCTTCATGAATTAGTATCTCTTGAATATCACGGTTTAATCCTCCCCAAAATCTATCCATAAAATCATCTTCACTTTCTTCCAAAGAGGAATGCAACAAGGTAGTTTGTAAATCATCATAATATTTTGTTACAGTTTCACTACCTTGTTTTAAGTGTTGCAACTTCTTAATCATGTCACGGTATAATAAGCAGGGACGAAAGTATGTCGCATGGCAAGTTTCAAATCATCCCAAGTAGTAGGTATATAATCAGGGTGTAACCGACAATATTCACTCCACCAAACCAAAGCATAACCAGTGAAAGAACCAACCGCAACCTTAACCTTTTTATGTTCATTGAAATTATGGGAAGCAAATATATTTTTTATGTCGAACTCCCATTCAATATATAAAGCAGGTTTAAAACGGCCATTAAATGGTGGTATAGATACATTAACCTGATCATGTGCATTTGGATGTTTGTGCACCTCTCGTGACGGTTGTGGTATTTGCAAAGGTGGTGGCACGTCTCCCGCGATCGACAAAGCCCATGAATTGACTCTGGATCCTGTCATGATTAGTAGAACAAGAAACAAAACCCAAAAATAATGTTCCTATAACTACTAGGATGTGGTGGTAAAACACTCACAGTAAAGCAAATATCAATGTCTTACAAGTTCTTACCATGCAGCAGGCGGTGATCGGCAACCAGCGGTGTCAAGTAACTCCGAATATTGAGTAAAGCGATTGCCAGGGGAGCGTACGTATACACGGTGTAGAAATATGTGGAGCTGGGTTGGCTATATATGGTAGCAAAAGATTAGCAATAATCAATTCAAAGATGGAATATTGAATAAACGCTCAACGACGATACTGTGCTGGTCCTAGGCTAGATCGGACTAGAGACGCGAGCCTAGAACACTAATAAGGTCACAGCGTAGCACAACTAGCATCAATAAAGGATACTAAGTAGCTCTTGACAGCAAGATATAAGTGAAGATCACAACGGCAGTGAAGATAATGATGAAAAACAACTGCCAAGCAGGATATACAACAACTCTCTCTCCAATTTTCCTCTTGAAAAGTTTGAGAAAATTTTCTGATAAATTCTTTCAAAGAATGCTACTAACTCAAGCTTTCCAATGCAAAAAGAATCACTCAATTCCGAGTTGATATGAGGAGTCAAAGAATTCTAAAACTGGCCTGAAAAATTGGAACAAGCTGTGTTCACGAACTTCGGAGGGCAAAAAGACCTATTTAGAAGCCGATTTTGAGGTGTCAAATATTGAACTAGCTTCTGCAACTATTTAGATGCGGCTCGTCGCTATCTTCAATTTGAGTACTCACGGAGCCAAAACGGACTTCGTATGAGGAAGATACACCTGTTTTACTGAATAGTGCGCAAAACAGATTCCAATCCGAATTCAGGTACGAGATTGATTCTAGATAGATCCAATTTTTTTTTCTTCTCTCTTTTTTTTCTCACGCTTTTTTTTTCTTTTTCTTCTCCCTCTTTTTCTTTTTTTTTTCTTTCCTTTTTTCTCTCTTTTTTTTCTTTATCTTCTTTTTCTCCCTCTTTCCAAGACAAACTAGATAAGATGCAGATTCGATCAGGCGAAGATGTGAGTGACCTCAACTATGATTATGACAATAAACAGTGCGTAGCACATGGTGGAAATTGGTGGATGGGATGGTGGACAGCGGATGGGATAATGATGCAGCGGCTGCGTGACTAATGTGAACAGAACTCGAAACTCTAAAGGAACTAGACACTAAGACCAGCAACTCGACACGACGATGCATCCGATAATTCAACTATGCAAGCAATGAAAAGAAAATTGTAAAGGCTCAGACTGGCTTGGACCAAGGATGAATAGATCTAACTCTTTTTTGTGGCTTTTTCTTGGACAATAGGTAAGAAAATAAATCTAATCTAGGAAAACTGGAAATTCTCACCGAGCAACCTGAAAACTGATACCACTTGATAGAGGCGGGGTGTCCCGATCTTTCGATGAGATGATAACTATCGATTTGGTGGAGACGACTTTGACGATCCGACTACAAACGTGCACGACGTTGCGCCTTAGCAATCGCTAAACCAACTCCGAGAGGTTATTGATCACGCCGGAGCACAATCAACCTGACCACGAAGGTCTATTCCTGCAAGCAATCGAAGAACACGAATCGGACTTGGACTCTATCTTCTCTTGGGCCAAAAGTGACGTGAGAGAACTTTTTGGACAGCAAATAAACATCTCTTTCTTCCTTATCTTCATATGTGGATTGTACAAATGTCCTATACACCTGCAATTAGACAAAACACAAAAGTGTGTGAAGTATTTTTGTTCTGGATAACATAAATAGATTATTGAATAGTTTGCACTAGAAATCACCTGACAAATATGCATATATGCAATATTTTTGGTCATATCCAAGGTAGTCATGTCCTCGTCAAAACTCCATGCCTTATGTGGCATTGATTGGTCATCACCAAACTTCCAAACGGCGGAGGAGGACGAAGAATCGTAAAAGGATGATCCAGAAGCTTCAAGTCACCAAGACCAAGAAGATTAATCCTCTGGGCGGTTTAAAATATTTGAGCTTTGGAAAACACTTAATCTTTTTGGCTCACTGAGTCATGTAATAGGCTAGTAAACTTTTGATCCGTCGCGCCATCGTGCATGTTTTTGCTTTGTGACACACCGTTTGATCCGCCATTTGAAGAGCGTATCACTAAATGCTTATGATAACATCAATTTGTGCAAATGAGATTTTATCATGACCCTGCACACAAGTAAATCACAATTGCCCTGGCGGTTTTCCGCGGGTGGGTCATAATACCCAAATTAAACTGCTAGGGACAAATAATCCATAACCAGGGCCGGTATGATCACAACTTTTAGATAATATAATATCATACATGTGGTATTGACGTAAACTGCTAGCTTATCACTCCATGCAGTTAGAGCTTTTAGGGCCATAACTCTAAGCATAAGATTATTATTCTCTGTCAACTTAGAGTCTACCATCCTGGTGGGTTGCAAAGACCCAAAGATGCTTAAAATATGAGACATAAATAGGGTAGCTTGGACCGATTTGTAAAAACCATATGGCAAGAAAAAAGTTTATATAAAGAAAAAATGAAAAAAAATCGAGGCTTTTGTAGGACGCCAAGCCAAAGTTTCTTCTTTAATGAAACTAGCCTGATGGCCATTGGAAGGTACGCGCTTTTTCGTGAGCCAGCTCTCACATGACCCAATCGACATTTGAACCCAGATAAGTTCAGGTCTTATTTAAAGATAGACTTATCAGGAGTACGCGGGGTCGGAGTAGCATCATGCATCATAGGCCGATTTATCCAAGTTTCAAGGAAGGCGGCTTATGAGCCTGGATCTATCCTGGCTATCTGTAAGCCATGCTCTCACATGACAAACCAGCATTTTAACCTTAACAAGCTCAGGATCTTTGGTGAATACACCGTAAAAGATTGATTGTTAAGAGTTCGGCGGGGTCAATCAGGATTACCTGATGAAGAAGTAGCTGGTATACAGGTAAGGTGACCCGGAAAGGTTATGTCCTCTTTGGTGAATACACCTATGTTTGAACAAAATAACCTGGTCAAGAGGGTAGTAATGCTATGTTCTCTTTGGTGAATACAGCAATGTTTCAACAGGAAGCCTCCAAGTGACATATTTATGAGTTGTGCTCGTTGGGGACCTATGTTTGAGCTGTGATGTGCATCCAACTCTCTTTGGTCCCTGTAATTTGGGCGTCAAGCCTCTTAAGTGAACATGTAAGACGATGATAAAGACTCAGCTTCGAAGAAGTGAAACTTATCAACGTCCAAGTAATTGGAATGATCCTCAACTCTTGAGCCGGAACATGAGCTCGTCGTGAGAACTTCTAACAACCATCACATTTGCTGACCAAATCCTCAGCATCAGCATGAGCCGTCAACCAATATTACCCAAGACAAAAAGCCTTGGCTATGAGAGATTTAAAGCTGGCATGATGACCACAATCTCCTTCGTGAATCTCTCGCAGAATCTCACAGCCTTCTTCAGGAGAGACGCAACATTGAAATGCCCCTGTGACACTGTGATGGTGCAACTCCCCATTAACAATCGTCATTGACTTAGACCGCCGAGTTATCTACCTGGCCAATATCTCATCCACAGGCAACTCGCCCCGGGTCATGTGATAGAGGCAAAGGTGTCCCGTCTTTCGATGAGATGATGGATATCGCTTTGGTGGCAGTCGCCTTTGACGATCCGACTCCGAACGTGCGAGGACGTCGCGCCTTAGCAATCGCTAAACCAACTCCGAGAGGTTATTGACCACGCCGGAGCACGATCAACCTGACCACGAGGGTCTGTTTCCTGCGAGCAAACGAAGAACAAGCAAGAAACTGAGATTGCAATCTGGATATTGCGAATATAAGATGAAAGCTTTATTGATCAAGGTGGGGTTCTGTGACGCCTTTGTCTGGTCGTTGAACACAAACGAAGTACGCGAAGTTGCAGCTATGGCGAACATTTAATCTAAACAAAACCCAAAGTCTAAACGATGCCCTAAGGGCTGTATATATGGAGGAAGAGGGGGGAATTTCGTGGCCCTTGGTGGAGGAGTCCGAAATCAACCCTATCTCTTGTTTCCCCACACATACGGACTCTAAAAATAGCCTATACTTATGTATTTCGAAATTACATGGGCCTGGCCCAATAATAAGGTGACGCAGCACCTAAAATAGCCTCGGGACGAAATTTATGAAGTGGCATCTTGTATATTTCGTCCAAGGCTTCATGCACCCATTATGGTGGCTTCAAAGTCCTGAAATCATCACTTGTAACTCCGTTCTTGTTCCCCTTGCGCATGCCATCATCTCCATGCTTGTTCTTGCTCCCATGTTCATCCTTCTCCAAGCTAGGCCCTTCATTTGTAAGCAAAACAAATGTATCCAATTTAGGCAGCATCATATTCTCATGAACATTAGAATCATTACCAAGAAACAAAAGTACCTGGTAATTTAGTTGGCGTGCACGAGCTCTAGTAATTGGTCCAGTATGTATAGCAGCAGGGGCTATGGGTGTAACAAATGTATTGATGTCCTCATCATCCTCCCCTTCTTGAAATGAAGTCGTCCTCGACGGAAGTCCATCTTCCTCACCCAAATAAGGCTTCAAATCTGCAATGTTAAAAGTGGGACTAACCCCAAAATCTGCAGGCAGCTCAAGTTTATATGCATTATCATTTATTTTCTCTAACACCTTAAAGGGACCATCAGCACGTGGCATTAGCTTTGATTTGCGCAAATCAGGAAATCTATCCTTACGCAAATGTAACCAAACAAGATCTCCAGGTGCAAACACAACATGTTTTCTACCCTTATCTCCAGCAAGTTTATATTTAGCATTCATACGCTCAATGTTTTCCTTAGTTAACTCATGCATTTTTAAAATCAATTCAGCACGTTGTTTAGCATCAAAATTAACCTTCTCCGAAGATGGAAGAGGCAACAAATCAATAGGTGCACGAGGTAGGAAACCATACACAACTTCAAAAGGGCACATCTTAGTAGTAGAATGCAATGAACGATTATAAGCAAATTCAATATGAGGCAAGCATTCCTCCCACATTTTCTTATTATTCTTCAAAACAGCCCTAAGCATAGTAGACAATGTTCTATTGACTACTTCAGTTTGCCCATCAGTTTGGGGGTGACAAGTAGTACTAAAAAGCAGTTTAGTCCCCAACTTAGCCCATAAACATCTCCAAAAGTGGCTAAGAAATTTAGTATCACGATCTGAAACAATAGTATTTGGCACACCATGCAGGCGAATAATTTCACGAAAGAACAAATCAGCAACATTAACAGCATCATCGCTTTTATGACATGGTATAAAGTGTGCCATTTCCGAGAATCTATCCACGACAAGAAATATGCTATCCCTCCCCTTCTTTGTTCGAGGTAAACCTAAAACAAAGTCCATAGATATATCCTCCCAAGGAACACTAGGTACAGGCAAAGGCATATATAAACCATGAGGATTGAGTCGTGACTTAGCTTTTTGACATGTAGTGCATCGAGCAATAAAACGCTCAACATCCCGTCTCATCTTTGGCCAAAAGAAATGTGTAGCAAGTACGTCCTCCGTCTTCTTCACGCCAAAATGTCCCATTAATCCTCCTCCATGCGCTTCCTGCAACAACAAAAGACGAACGGAGCTAGCTGGAATGCATAGCTTGTTAGCACGAAACACAAATCCATCGTTAACGACAAACTTGTTCCACATTCTTCCTTCTTTACAATTCTGCATTACATCTTTAAAATCAGCATCATGCACATATTGATCTTTGATGGTCTCCAAACCAAATATTTTGAAATCAAGTTGTGAAAGCATAGCATAGCGACGAGACAATGCATCAGCAATAACATTTTCTTTTCCCTTCTTGTGTTTAATGACATAAGGGAAAGTCTCAATGAATTCAACCCATTTAGCATGTCTACGATTCAGTTTAGCTTGACTTTTAATATGTTTCAAAGATTCATGATCAGAATGTATAACAAATTCTTTGGGCCATAAATAATGTTGCCATGTTTCTAAAGTCCGAACAAGAGCATATAATTCTTTATCATAAGTAGAATAATTCAGACTAGGCCCACTCAATTTTTCAGAAAAGTATGCAACAGGTTTGCCATCTTGTAATAACACACCTCCTAATCCAATTCCACTAGCATCACATTCAAGCTCAAAAGTCTTATTAAAATCAGGAAGTTGGAGTAAAGGAGCATGTGTCAACTTATCTTTCAATACCGTGAAGGCTTCTTCCTGTGCGGTACCCCAAACAAAAGGCACATCCTTCTTTGTAAGCTCGTTGAGAGGAGCAGCAATGGTGCTGAAATCTCTCACAAAACGCCTATAGAATCCAGCGAGGCCAAGAAAACTCCTCACTTGTGTGACCGTTTTGGGCTGCGGCCAACTCTCAATAGCTTCAATCTTGGCTTTGTCAACTTCAATTCCCTGTGGAGTAACAACATAGCCAAGAAAAGATACTCGGTCGGTGCAAAAGGTGCACTTCCCAAGGTTACCAAACAAACGTGCATCACGTAGAGCAATAAAAACAGCACGTAAATGTTCCAAATGTTCTTCCAAAGATCTGCTATAAATCAGTATATCATCAAAATAGACTACCACAAATCATCCAATGAAAGCACGTAAAACTTCGTTCATTAGTCTCATGAAAGTACTAGGCGCATTAGTTAACCCAAAAGGCATGACTAACCACTCATATAATCCAAACTTAGTTTTAAATGCTGTTTTCCATTCATCTCCCAATTTCATACGAATTTGATGGTATCCACTACGCAAATCAACTTTGGAGAATATTGTAGAGCCACTCAATTCATCAAGCATATCATCTAGCCTAGGAATAGGATGACGATAACGAATAGTAATATTATTAATGCCTCTACAATCAACACACATACGTGATGTACCATCCTTTTTCGGCACTAGAATAATAGGAACAGCACAAGGACTAAGGGATTCGCGTATATAACCTTTGTCGAGAAGCTCTTGTACTTGACGCATAATCTCCTTCGTCTCCTCTGGATTGGTACGGTATGGTGCACGGTTTGGCAGTGAAGCACCGGGAATTAAGTCAATTTGATGCTCAATCCCTCGAATAGGCGGTAATCCCGGTGGCACGTCTTGTGGAAAGACGTCAGCGAACTCTTGCAAAATGTTAGTGACAGCAGGAGGCAAAGAGGAAGGCACGTCCTCGAATGAAAATAATGCCTCTTTGCACACAAAAGCATAGCAAACAGATTTGCTGAAATCTAGCTCATCAATATCAGATTTGGTGGCAAATAAACATGCACTTTTCAATTTAATTTCAGAAGCAACACTAGATGGTTTATTATTAGGCTTCATTTGTTGCTCAAATTCGTTTGCCACAATCTGATTTTCACTCTTATTCGTCTCCTGTTTTGCTTTATTAGCTCTATTAATATCATCTTTCAAAATGGAATCAGGAGTCATAGGAAGCAAAGTAATATTTTTATCCTTATGAACAAGAGTATAGTGATTGTTTCTACCATGGTGTACAGAATTTTTATCAAATTGCCATGGTCTACCAAGTAATAAGGAACATGCTTGCATAGGTACCACATCACAATCAACATAATCAGCATATGTAGAGATACTAAAATGCACACGAACAGTACGTGTTACCTTAACCTTGCCGCTGTTGTTGAACCATTGGATGTAGTAAGGATGTGGATGTGGTCTTGTGGTGAGAGAAAGCTTCTCCACCATCTCCATGCTAGCCAAGTTGTTGCAGCTCCCTCCGTCTATTATGACGCGCACAGAACGTTCCTTCACAACTCCCTTGGTATGGAACAAATTGTGCCTCTCATTTTGCTCAGCTTGTGTGACCTGCACACTCAAAACACGTTGAGCAACTAAACATTCATACCTGTCAGCGTCTTCAGGAGCCATGTATTGCGTCTCATGATCAGAATCATCTCCACCATGTTCCTCACGTGTAATAAGAGCCAAAGTCTCCTCATCATAGTCACTAGCGGACTCATATCCACCATCCGCGGTAGCAATCATCACACGCGGAGATTTGCATTCTCTCGCATAATGACCTCCTCCCTTACAACGACGACAAATAATATCACTTGTGTGCCCTGTTGTTGCCATGGAAGAAGAAGAACGTTGTGCAGGCCCCGCAGGTGCGCTCTTGGCAGATAATGGTGGTTGTGCCTGTTTTCTTGTATCACGGCTGGAGGTGGCACCGGATGGAGGTGCTGGTGCAGTTGAAGTAGAAGATGCACGTGGTGTCCATGATGAAGGTCGGCCTGCAGAAAAGTTAGTTCGCCCCAATGCTTGTCGATCCTGCACTTCACGTTCAGCTTTACAAGCAAGATGGAATAAACGAGTGATGTTAGTATACTCCTTATAGTCTAGAATGGTCTGAATCTCTCTATTTAATCCACCCAGAAAACGTGCAAGCATAGCTCATTCTCCTCAACAATACCACATCTAATCATGCCAGTTTGTAATTCCTGATAATATTCTTCTACAGAATTTTTTCCTTGTCTTAAGCGCTGTAATTTTTGAAGCAATTCACGTTGATAATATGGTGGAACCCAACGCGTACGCATAGCAGTTTTCAAAGTAGCCCAAGGAGTTGGAATAGGATACAATCTACAATGTTCAGACCACCATACACATGCAAAACTAGTGAAAGCACAAACAACAGCAGCAACTCGTCTCTCCTCAGGATATTGTAAACATGTAAATCGTTGTTCAGTTTCTAACTCCCAAGTAAGATATATATCAGGAACATATCTACCCTCAAATGGTGGAATATTCAATTTCAGTTTAGGAATATGGACATCATCTCGTACCTGAGGTGGTGGTGCAGGCCTACCATTACGAATATATACCTGAGGTCGACCTGCTGGTGGTGGTACAGGTGGCTGCACGTAGTGTTGATTTTGATCAACCTCATCCTCATAATCTCCCACATAATCATCCTCCTTCGCATCAGCAGAAGGAGCCACAGAAGTATCAACAGCAGCACCAACAGTTTGGCCAAACGCAAGAGGAACACGGCTTGCTCGGCGGAGGTCTGCTTCGCGACGTGGAGGTAGTCGTTGTTGTTGTTGTTGTTGGAGAGGTGCGTTAGGTGCAGCGGGTGGTGGTGGTGGAAGACGCGCGAGCAATTCATTAAACTTGTTATCGAGCTTTGTTTCGAACGTCTTCTCAAGGCCAGTGATCTTCTCCATGGCCTCTTCAAAATTGTTCAGCACATCTTGCACCTGTTCAGTCATCATTTGCTGAAACTTATCATGAAGCTCCTTGTTCGATAAATTCTCCCAGTCAATCTCGTCGGCTTGTGATCCTGGCATGGTTAGCAGCAATAGAAACACACAAGAATATGATCCTACAGACTACGAACAAGTGGTGGTGGTGGGTGTCACAAATCCGTCAAGCAAATCTCAAATTCTTACCAGTTCTTACCCAGCAGCAGGCGGTGATTGGCAACCGTTGTAGTCAAAAACTCTCAAAGCTTGGATAGAGCGATTACCAGGGAGAGTCAAACACACGACGTAGATGTATGTGGAGCTGGGAAGGCTTATAGTATGTGATAGAGGCAAAGGTGTCCCGTCTTTCGATGAGATGGAGGATTTCGCTTTGGTGGAAGTCGACTTTGACGATCCGACTACGAACGTGCGAGGACGTCGCGCCTTAGCAATCGCTAAACCAACTCCGAGAGGTTATTGACCACGCCGGAGCACGATCAACCTGACCACGAAGGTCTGTTTCCTGCGAGCAAACGAAGAACAAGCAAGAAACTAAGATTGCAATCTGGATATTGCGAATATAAGATGAAAGCTTTATTGATCAAGGTGGGGTTCTGTGACGCCTTTGTCTGGTCGTTGAACACAAACGAAGTACGCGAAGTTGCAGCTATGGCGAACTTTTAATCTAAACAAAACCCCCAAAGTCTAAACGATGCCCTAAGGGCTGTATATATGGAGGAAGAGGGGGGGAATTTCGTGGCCCTTGGTGGAGGGGTCCGAAATCAACCCTATCTCTTGTTTCCCCACACATACGGACTCTAAAAATAGCCTATACTTATGTATTTCGAAATTACATGGGCCTGGCCCAATAATAAGGTGACGCAGCACCTAAAATAGCCTCGGGACAAAATTTATGAAGTGGCATCTTGTATATTTCGTCCAAGGCTTCATGCACCCATTATGGTGGCTTCAAAGTCCTGAAATCATCACTTGTAACTCCGTTCTTGTTTCCCTTGCGCATGCCATCATCTCCATGCTTGTTCTTGCTCCAATGTTCATCCTTCTCCAAGCTAGGCCCTTCATTTGTAAGCAAAACAAATGTATCCAATTTAGGCAGCATCATATTCTCATGAACATTAGAATCATTACCAAGAAACGAAAGTACCTGGTAATTTAGTTGGCGTGCACGAGCTCTAGTAATTGGTCCAGTATGTATAGCAGCAGGGGCTGTGGGTGTAACAATTGTATTGATGTCCTCATCAGCTGGTGGCTGCTCGTAGATCTGATTTTGATCAACCTCATCCTCATAATCACCCGCATACTCATCATCCTCCTGGGTACCAGCAACAGCAGTAGCAGGAGCCACAGAAGTATCAACAGCAGCACCAACAGTTTGGCCAAATGCAAGAGGAACACGGCTCGCTCGGCGAAGGTCTATTTCGCGACGTGGAGGTAGTCGTTGTTGTTGTTGTTGGAGAGGTGCGTTAGGTGCAGCGGGTGGTGGTGGTGGAAGACGCGCGAGCAATTCATTAAATCTGTTATCGAGCTTTGTTTCGAACGTCTTCTCAAGGCCAGTGATCTTCTCCATGGCCTCTTCAAAATTGTTCAGCACATCTTGCACCTGTTCAGTCATCATTTGCTGAAACTTATCATGAAGCTCCTTGTTCGATAAATTCTCCCAGTCAATCTCGTCGGCTTGTGATCCTAGCATGGTTAGCAGCAATAGAAACACACAAGAATATGATCCTACAGACTACGAACAAGTGGTGGTGGTGGGTGTCACAAATCCGTCAAGCAAATCTCAAATTCTTACCAGTTCTTACCCAGCAGCAGGCGGTGATCGGCAACCGTTGTAGTCAAAAACTCTCAAAGCTTGGATAGAGCGATTACCAGGGAGAGTCAAACGCACGACGTAGATGTATGTGGAGCTGGGAAGGCTTATAATATGGTAGCAAAAAGGGTCAGCAATAATCAATTCAGAGATGCAAAGTTGAATAAACGCTCAACGACGGTACTGTGCTGGTCCTAGGCTAGACTGTGCTAGAGACGCGAGCCTAGAACACTAACAAAATCACGGCGCGGCACGTAAACAAGGCAAAAGCACACTCTGAAATTTTTTTTTCGCTCTTTTTTTTGCGCTCTTTTTTTTTTGCGTTGTTTTTTTTTTGCGAAAAATCACTATAATGGCGAGTGTCTCAAAACTCTTCCTAGCTCAAACTGACAGGATGGGCACGAAATTTTTTCGACCAATTTTTTTTTTTTCGACTGCCCGGACCCAAAAACTGGAAACGGGTCAAAAAAAACTTCCTATAATGGCACCTGTCTCAAAACACTCAGAAACACCTAAAAATAGGATAGCCAGAAATTTTTTCGAAAAATGCGTTTTCGAAAAAATTTGGGCCTAAACGAATTTTTTTTTCCGAAACCTACTCCGGCAAGGAAACACGAATCGGAATCTAGATGGATCCCGAAAACAAACCTAATAAGCAAAGAACTCGGATTGGTGGTGGATATATGGTGGTGGTATATGGCAGCGGTGGTGGTAGCGGTGGTAGTATATGGATATGGATCGGTGGTGGTATATGGACACGGATTGGTGGTGGTATATGGATACGGATTCGGTGCGGTGGTGGTAGATGGCAGGGGCGATGATGATGGTGCGGCGGCGGCGTGACAACTTATGACCAGAACTCGAAACTCTAAAAGACTAGACTCTAAGACGAGCAACTAGACACGACGATGCAACCGCAAATTCAACAAAGCAAAACCCTAAAAAGATTATGCAAGGCTCAGATTGGTTCGGATATGATGAACTAACCCTAATTTTTTTTTGTGGCTTTTTCGTGGACTATAGGTATGAAGAACAGACTCGATCTAAACTACGAAAAACTGTAAAATCTCACCGAGCAACCTGGAAATCTGATACCACTTGATAGAGGCAAAGGTGTCCCGTCTTTCGATGAGATGGTGGTTTTCGCTTTGGTGGAAGTCGACTTTGACGATCCGACTACGAACGTGCGGGGACGTCGCGCCTTAGCAATCGCTAAACCAACTCCGAGAGGTTATTGACCACGCCGGAGCACGATCAACCTGACCACGAGGGTCTGTTTCCTGCGAGCAAACGAAAAACAAGCAAGAAACTAAGATTGCAATCTGGATATTGCGAATATAAGATGAAAGCTTTATTGATCAAGGTGGGGTTCTGTGACGCCTTTGTCTGGTCGTTGAACACAAACGAAGTACGCGAAGTTGCAGCTATGGCGAACTTTTAATCTAAACAAAATCCAAAGTCTAAACGATGCCCTAAGGGCTGTATATATGGAGGAAGAGGGGGAAATTTCGTGGCCCTTGGTGGAGGAGTCCGAAATCAACCCTATCTCTTGTTTCCCCACACATACGGACTCTAAAAATAGCCTATACTTATGTATTTCGAAATTACATGGGCCTGGCCCAATAATAAGGTGACGCAGCACCTAAAATAGCCTCGGGACGAAATTTATGAAGTGGCATCTTGTATATTTCGTCCAAGGCTTCATGCACCCATTATGGTGGCTTCAAAGTCCTGAAATCATCACTTGTAACTCCGTTCTTGTTCCCCTTGCGCATGCCATCATCTCCATGCTTGTTCTTGCTCCAATGTTCATCCTTCTCCAAGCTAGGCCCTTCATTTGTAAGCAAAACAAATGTATCCAATTTAGGCAGCATCATATTCTCATGAACATTAGAATCATTACCAAGAAACGAAAGTACCTGGTAATTTAGTTGGCGTGCACGAGCTCTAGTAATTGGTCCAGTATGTATAGCAGCAGGGGCTGTGGGTGTAACAATTGTATTGATGTCCTCATCACTCCCTCGGGCCGCGGCGGCGGGGAGGAGAGAGGAGGTCCGGTGGGACACGTGGCGAGGTGGGATTGGCTGGTGGCGGCAGCGCAGACGCGTCCGAAGGCGGCCGAACGTGTCCGGTGGCGGCGGGAGGAGGTTAGGGTAGGTTTTGACCGTGAATTTTGGAGGGGGGGGTCTATTTATAGGTAGATGGAGCTAGGAGAATCCAAATGGAGTGTGGTTTTCGGCCATGCAATCGTGATCGAACGGCCGAGAGGATGTAGGGGGTTTGGATGGGTTTTGGGCCCCTTTGGAGGGGTGTTGGGTTGCAACACACACGAGGCCTTTACGGTTTCCCAGTTAACCGTTGGAGTATCAAACGGACTCCAAATGACACGAAACTTGATAGGCTGTCTACCGGTGGTGTACCAAGGCCGCTTGGAAAATCTCGGTCCATTTCGAGAAAGTTTAACACCCGCACACGAAAAGAGGCAAAAGGGGGCGCCAGAGGACATAGGAGTGTCGGATCACAAAACGAACAACGGGGAAAATGCTCGGATGCATGAGATGAACACGTATGCAACTGCGATGCACATGATGACATGATATGAAATGCATGACATGGACAAAATGCAAAATGAAGACAAAACCCAACCACGAGGGAATATCATAACTTAGAGCCATGAATGGCAAGAGTTGGAATACAAATATGGCAAGTTACATACGGGGCGTTAAACATGCTCTATGGTTGGCTTTTTCAAGGATGTCATGTCCGCCGGGTCAACATTATCCTTGTAAAATTTCAGCTCCTCCATTGCAAAAACAGACTCAGCATAAGCGGCATCGCCTTCTTCACACTCCAAGGACACCTTGCGACTCCCATGCACTATGATGGTGCCCTTGTAACCTGGCATTTTAAGCTGCAAGTAAACATAACAAGGCCTCGCCATGAATTTAGCATAAGCCGCCCTCCCAAAGAGAGCATGATAAGGGCTCTTGATTTTAACCACTTCGAAGGTCAGCACCTCAGATCTGGAATCATACTCATCTTCAAAAACAACCTCCAAGGAGATCTTACCCACCGGATATGACGACTTACCAGGCACCACACCGTGAAAACGGTGTTTGACGGCTGAAGATTTTTGTCGGTCAGTCCCATATGATGGAAGGTTTCATAGTAAAGTATATTAATGCTGCTGCCTCCATCCATGAGTACCTTAGTAAATTTATAGCCCCCAACCTGAGGTGCCACCACTAGAGCCAGGTGACCTGGATTGTCAACCCGGGGCGGGTGATTCTCACGACTCCACACTATAGGATGCTCCGACCACCGCAAGTAACGTGGTACCGCCGGCTCAACAGCATTCACTGCCCTCTTATGAAGCTTCTGATCCTGCTTACACAAACTAGTGGTGAAGACGTGATACTATCCACTATTTAATTGCTTCGGGTTGATCTGATAACCAGACTGTTGCTGCTGCTGATTCCCCTGATTATTCTGCTGGTTGTAACCACCTTGATTGCTTTGGCCGTGAAACCCGGAATTTGAGCCGCCGCCTCCATGACCCGTACCATGAGGGCCAGACCCTGAACCGCCATTCGGACCATGGTTGTGTTGGAAAGACTCCCTGAATTGTCTCATAATGCCGCAATCCTTCCACAGATGGGTAGACGGCTTCTCCTGAGTTTCGTGCTTCGGGCATGGCTGATTCATTATCGCTTCGAGGTCAAATTTTGTCCCTTGAGCCGGCCTCCCCTTACGATGCTGGTTATAATTCTGTGCGCCGGTGTTAGCCACAAAATCAACAGCTTTGCGCTTACCATTACCGCCCTGATTGGCCGGGTTGTGCTACTGTCCCCTCATACCGCTACTCTTCTTTCCCTTTCCCGATTGTTCATCCTCAGAGTCGGGGTCCTTGGTACTATCAGAGTCAGCATACTTGACAAGAGCCACCATGAGCTCACCCATGTCATTGCAATGACGTTTAAGCCGCCCAAGCTTCTTCTTGAGTAGAAGGAAACGACATTTTTTCTCCAACATTAAAACCGCTGAGCCGACATTGATATTATCTGAAGAATATATATTGGCCGAGACCTGGCGCACCCAACTGATCGTCGATTCGCCCTCGGCTTGAACAAGAAACCAAATCCACGATTGACATAGGTTGCTTGCACGTATCTTTGAAATTTTGGATAAACCGGGCCTTCAGCTCTGTCCACGCCCCAATGGAGTCGGCAGGTAGCCCTTTCAACCAAGTACGAGCTGTCCCTTCCAGCATCATGGTGAAATACTTAGCATATGCAGCCTCACTAACATCCAGCATCTCTAATGAGGACATGACTACCTTGGATACGACCAAAAATATTGCATACATGCATATTTGTCAGGTGATTTCTATTGAAAACTATTCAATAGTCTATTTATGTTATCCAGAACAAAAATACTTCACACACTCTTGTGTTTTCTCTAATTGCAGGTGTATGGGACATTTGTACAATCCACATATGAAGATAAGGGAAAAAGGAGATGTTTAGGTTGTGTTCAAAAAGTCCTCTCACGTCACTTTTGGGCCAAGAGAAGATAGAGTCCAAGTCTCTCACGTTCTGGATTCAGATTCGGACTGCACAGACATACCTGACTCAAAACGCCAACAACTTTTTCATACGGACTCCGAATTGGGTGATTCTTTTTTTGTTGGAAACTAGATTTCGTGCTCTTTCCATCCCAATTGGATTCACCTTCAAATTCGTCCGGAGCGTTGAGTTACGGACGAAAAAATCTAACGTTGCAGCAGAATCCGAGTCAAACTACAAGCCCAAAAGTGTTGCATCACTTCCACTTGGGCCCATGAGCCTTGTACGACCTAGGGTTAGTTTTAGGCTGCCTTGGGACGTCCTCCCACCTCCTTGGCCGCCACCCCTTGCTCCTATATAAGTAGATCCATCTAGTAGCTTTTTCCTTGGGATTTGTTTAGTTAAAAGTTAGCCATTGCAACTTTGTGTACTTCGTTTGTGTCCAACGACCAGACCAAGACCGCTTCCGGATCCCCACCATTATCAATACTTCATATATATTTGCGATATTCAGATTGCTTTATCATATTCTTGCTCGTTCTTCGATTGCTTGCAGGAATAGACCTTCGTGGTCAGGCTGACCGTGCTTCCAGCATTGTCAGTAACCTCAGGAGATTGGTTTAGCGGTTGCTAAGGCGCAACGTCGTGCACGTTTGTAGTCGGATCGTCAAAGTCGTGATAGAGGCGGGGTGTCCCGATCTTTCGATGAGATGATAACTATCGATTTGGTGGAGACGACTTTGACGATCCGACTACAAACGTGCAACGACGTTGTGCCTTAGCAATCGCTAAACCAACTCCGGGAGGTTATTGACCACGCCGGAGCACGATCAACCTGACCACGAAGGTCTATTCCTGCAAGCAATCGAAGAACAAGCAAGAATATGATAAAAGCAATCTGAATATCACGAATATGTATGAAGTATTGATAATGGTGGGGATCCGAAAAGTGGTCTTGGTCTGGTCGTTGGACACAAACGAAGCACACGAAGTTGCAATGGCTAACTTTTAACTAAACAAATCCCAAGGAAAAGCTACTAGATGGATCTACTTATATAGGAGCAAGGGGTGGCGGCAAAGGAGGTGGGAGGACGTCCCAAGGCAGCCTAAAACTAAATCTAGGTCGTACAAGGCCAATGGGCCGAAGTGGAGGTGATGTAACACCTTTGGACTTGTAGTTTGACTCGGATTCTGCTGCAGCATCAGATTGTTTCGTCCACAACTCAACGCTCCGGACGAATTTGAAGGTGATTCCAAATGGGTTGGAAAGTGCACGAAATCTAGTTTCCAACAAAAAAAGAAACACCCAATTCAGAGTCCGTATGAAAAACTTGTGTGCGTTTTGAGTCAGGTATGTCTGTGCAGTCCGAATCTAAATCCAGAACGTGAGAGACTTGGACTCTATCTTCTCTTAGGCCAAAAGTGACGTGAGAGAACTTTTTGGACAGCAAATAAACATCTCTTTCTTCCTTATCTTCATATGTGGATTGTACAAATGTCCCATACACCTGCAATTAGACAAAACACAAAAGTGTGTGAAGTATTTTTGATCTGGATAACATAAATAGATTATTGAATAGTTTGGACTAGAAATCACCTGACAAATATGCATATATGCAATATTTTTGGTCATATCCAAGATAGTCATGTCCTCATCATCCTCCCCTTCTTGAAAATAAAGCCGTCCTCGGTGTTGCTTAATCTGAAATGTGGCTAACAAAAGAGACAAGGTGTACATGTTGTATATGTATATGTCATCCATTTTTACTTCCCTTGATTTTTGCATATATGACACATGAATAGATGAGTAACTTGCATAGTTCATAAAATCTAAAGCCAACAAATTAGCACAAGAAGTAGAAGGCATGAAAATATTGCAACTCAGTTTGCACATATAAGTGAAGCTCTTACTCATTTCAAAAGATTGACAATGTTCATCATTAAACCATCCCAACATTGGTGAATAAACCTTACTTGCATCAAATTTACATGCTACAACATGCTTAAATAAGCAAACATGCAATAAGTCATTCAACACAGAATCATCACCAAGATTAGAGGTCATATCAAAATGATTAAACATTGGTTCTTTTGCATCAATAGTTAATTCAATGGGTGCACTCAAAATTGTTGGTATTTCAGTTGTTTGATCACATGGCAAAGTCATATTATCAACGTAGTCCTCTAAAATAGGTGGTGTGATCAAAGTAGTGGGTAGCTCATCAGATGGTGCATTCAAATTGACAAGGCATTCATCATTATCATGTAGAGATGGAAGATCAGTACCTTTGTCATTACCTCTTATGATCAACTCAGATGATGTAGCCACTCTCGGGGCCGATGTGTCACATGATGGAGGCGATGTAGTCCTGATAAGAACGGATGTGGTTGTCATAGTATGCCTAGTAGTTGAAGGAACAATCATATCAACTCTTGGAATGTGCACCGTGCGCTTGTTCTCCTCGTGGCCAACACGTCGTTTTATTTCCTGTTCAGCTTTGCAAGCAAGATGAAACAAATGGTCCATAGGATAACACTCTTCATGAATTAGTATCTCTTGAATATCACGGTTTAATCCTCCCCAAAATCTATCCATAAAATCATCTTCACTTTCTTCTAAAGAGGAATGCAACAAGGTAGTTTGTAAATCATCATAATATTTTGTTACAGTTTCACTACCTTGTTTTAAGTGTTGCAACTTCTTAATCATGTCACGAGTATAATAAGCAGGGACGAAAGTATGTCGCATGGCAAGTTTCAAATCATCCCAAGTAGTAGGTATATAATCAGGGTGTAACTGATAATATTCACTCCACCAAACCAAAGCATAACCAGTGAAAGAACCAACAACAACCTTAACCTTTTTATGTTCATCGAAATTATGGGAAGCAAATATATTTTTTATGTCGAACTCCCATTCAATATATAAAGCAGGTTTAAAACGGCCATTAAATGGTGGTATAGATACATTAACCTGATCATGTGCATTTGGATGTTTGTGCACCTCTCGTGACGGTCGTGGTATTTGCAAAGGTGGTGGCACGTCTCCCGCGTGATAGAGGCAAAGGTGTCCCGTCTTTCGATGAGATGATGGATTTCGCTTTGGTGGAAGTCGACTTTGACGATCCGACAACGAACGTGCGAGGACGTCGCGCCTTAGCAATCGCTAAACCAACTCCGAGAGGTTATTGACCACGCCGGAGCACGATCAACCTGACCACGAGGGTCTGTTTCCTGCGAGCAAACGAAGAACAAGCAAGAAACTGAGATTGCAATCTGGATATTGCGAATATAAGATGAAAGCTTTATTGATCAAGGTGGGGTTCTGTGACGCCTTTGTCTGGTCGTTGAACACAAACGAAGTACGCGAAGTTGCAGCTATGGCGAACTTTTAATCTAAACAAAACCCAAAGTCTAAACGATGCCCTAAGGGCTGTATATATGGAGGAAGAGGGGGGAATTTCGTGGCCCTTGGTGGAGGGGTCCGAAATCAACCCTATCTCTTGTTTCCCCACACATACGGACTCTAAAAATAGCCTATACTTATGTATTTCGAAATTACATGGGCCTGGCCCAATAATAAGGTGACGCAGCAC
>NW_025226200.1:0-48315 GCF_018294505.1 Triticum aestivum | reverse complement strand
TTTTTTTTTGCGAAAAATCACTATAATGGCGAGTGTCTCAAAACTCTTCCTAGCTCAAACTGACAGGATGGGCACGAAATTTTTTCGACCAATTTTTTTTTTTTTCGACTGCCCGGACCCAAAAACTGGAAACGGGTCAAAAAAAACTTCCTATAATGGCACCTGTCTCAAAACACTCAGAAACACCTAAAAATAGGATAGCCAGAATTTTTTTCGAAAAATGCGTTTTCGAAAAATTTTGGGCCTAAACGGAGCGTGGCTACCCGACTCCGGCAAGGAAACACGAATCGGAATTTAGATGGATCTCAAAAACAACCCTAATAAGCAAGGAACTCGGATTGGTGGTGGATATATGGTGGTGGTATATGGCAGCGGTGGTGGTAGCGGTGGTAGTATATGGATATTGATTGGTGGTGGTATATGGACACGGATTGGTGGTGGTATATGGATACGGATTCGGAGCGATGGTGGTAGATGGCAGGGGCGATGATGATGGTGCGGCGGCGGCGTGACAACTTATGACCAGAACTCGAAACTCTAAAAGACTAGACTCTAAGACCAGCAACTAGACACGACGATGCAACCGCAAATTCAACAAAGCAAAAACCCTAAAAAGATTATGCAAAGGCTCAGATTGGTTCGGATATGATGAACTAACCCTAATTTTTTTTGTGGCTTTTTTTCGTGGACTGTAGGTATGAAGAACAGACTCGATCTAAACTACGAAAAACTGTAAAATCTCACCGAGCAACCTGGAAATCTGATACCACTTGATAGAGGCGGGGTGTCCCGATCTTTCGATGAGATGGTGGATTTCGCTTTGGTGGAAGTCGACTTTGACGATCCGACTACGAACGTGCGAGGACGTCGCGCCTTAGCAATCGTTAAACCAACTCCGAGAGGTTATTGACCACGCCGGAGCACAATCAACCTGACCACGAGGGTCTGTTTCCTGCGAGCAAACGAAGAACAAGCAAGAAACTGAGATTGCAATCTGGATATTGCGAATATAAGATGAAAGCTTTATTGATCAAGGTGGGGTTCTGTGACGCCTTTGTCTGGTCGTTGAACACAAACGAAGTACGCGAAGTTGCAGCTATGGCGAACTTTTAATCTAAACAAAACCCAAAGTCTAAACGATGCCCTAAGGGCTGTATATATGGAGGAAGAGGGGGGGAATTTCGTGGCCCTTGGTGGAGGGGTCCGAAATCAACCCTATCTCTTGTTTCCCCACACATACGGACTCTAAAAATAGCCTATACTTATGTATTTCGAAATTACATGGGCCTGGCCCAATAATAAGGTGTCGCAGCACCTAAAATAGCCTCGGGACGAAATTTATGAAGTGGCATCTTGTATATTTCGTCCAAGGCTTCATGCACCCATTATGGTGGCTTCAAAGTCCTGAAATCATCACTTGTAACTCCGTTCTTGTTCCCCTTGCGCATGCCATCATCTCCATGCTTGTTCTTGCTCCAATGTTCATCCTTCTCCAAGCTAGGCCCTTCATTTGTAAGCAAAACAAATGTATCCAATTTAGGCAGCATCATATTCTCATGAACATTAAAATCATTACCAAGAAACGAAAGTACCTGGTAATTTAGTTGGCGTGCACGAGCTCTAGTAATTGGTCCAGTATGTATAGCAGCAGGGGCTGTGGGTGTAACAATTGTATTGATGTCTTCATCAGTAGCACGTGGTGGAAACTGATGGATGGATGGTGGACAGCGGAAGGGATAACGATGCAGCGGTGGCGTGACAAATGTGAACAGAACTCGAAACTCTAAACGACCTAGACACTAAGACCAGCAACTCGACACGACGATGCAACCGATAATTCAACTATGCAACCAATGAATAGAAAATTGCAAAGGCTCAGACTGGCTTGGACCAAGGATGAATCGATCTAACTCTTTTTTGTGGCTTTTTCTTGGACAATAGGTAAGAAAATAAATCTAATCTAGGAAAACTGGAAATTCTCACTGAGCAACCTGAAAACTGATACCACTTGATAGAGGCGGGGTGTCCCGATCTTTCGATGAGATGATAACTATCGATTTGGTGGAGACGACTTTGACGATCCGACTACAAACGTGCAACGACGTTGTGCCTTAGCAATCGCTAAACCAACTCCGGGAGGTTATTGACCACGCCGGAGCACGATCAACCTGACCACGAAGGTCTATTCCTGCAAGCAATCGAAGAACAAGCAAGAATATGATAAAAGCAATCTGAATATTGCGAGTATATATGAAGTATTGATAAAGGTGGGGATCCGTAAGCGGTCTTGGTCTGGTCGTTGGACACAAACGAAGTACACGAAGTTGCAATGGCTAACTTTTAACTAAACAAATCCCAAGGAAAAGCTACTAGATGGATCTACTTATATAGGAGCAAGGGGTGGCGGCCAAGGAGGTGGGAGGACGTCCCAAGGCAGCCTAAAACTAAATCTAGGTCGTACAAGGCCAATGGGCCCAAGTGGAGGTGATGTAACACCTTTGGACTTGTAGTTTGACTCGGATTCTGCTGCAGCATCAGATTGTTTCGTCCACAACTCAACGCTCCGGACGAATTTGAAGGTGATTCCAATTGGGTTGGAAAGTGCACGAAATCTAGTTTCCAATGCAAAAAGAATCACCCAATTCGGAGTCCGTATGAAAAACTTGTGTGCGTTTTGAGTCAGGTATGTCTGTGCAGTCCGAATCTGAATCCAGAACGTGAGAGATTTGGACTCTATCTTCTCTTGGGCCAAAAGTGACGTGAGAGAACTTTTTGGACAGCAAATAAACATCTCTTTCTTCCTTATCTTCATATGTGGATTGTACAAATGTCCCATACACCTGCAATTAGATAAAACACAAAAGTGTGTGAAGTATTTTTGTTCTGGATAACATAAATAGATTATTGAATAGTTTGCACTAGAAATCACCTGACAAATATGCATATATGCAATATTTTTGGTCATATCCAAGGTAGTCATGTCCTCATCACTTTGAGCTGTCCAATATGATGCAAGTTTAAAAGAGGCCGGAAACAACATATTACAATTCCGGAAACTCTTCATATGCAAATTTCGAAATTGGTCCAGATCTGAACAAAATATTATGTTAAAGTTGTTAAACAGCAAGTTAAAGTGCACCAAGATTATCTACATTGTTTACTAGTCAAGTTACATATAAAGTTCATTTAATTCGGAGCTACGGCCTAGAAGATATGAGCAAAACAAGTCAAACACGGCATTGATGCAAAATACATTCAAATAACATCACAAACACTCCTAAACATGGATGAAACAAGGTAACATGAAATACATGCAAAACCAAGCAAGTTTCATATAGATTGATCCCGAAACCTACTCCGGCAAGGAAACACGAATCGGAATCTAGATTGATCCCGAAAACAAACCTAATAAGCAAGGAACTCGGATTGGTGGTGGATATATGGTGGTGGTATATGGCAGCGGTGGTAGTATATGGATATGGATCGGTGGTGGTATATGGACACGGATTGGTGGTGGTATATGGATACGGATTCGGAGCGGTGGTGGTAGATGGCAGGGCGATGATGATGGTGCGGCGACGGCGTGACAACTTGTGAACAGAACTCGAAACTCTAAAAGACTAGACGCTAAGACCAGCAACTGAACACGACGATGCAACCGCAAATTCAACAAAGCAAATACAGAAAAGATTATGCAAGGCTCAGATTGGTTCGGATGGGATGAACTAACCCTAATTTTTTTTTGGCTTTTTCGTGGACTATAGGTATGAAGAACAGACTCGATCTAAACTACGAAAAACTGTAAAATCTCACCGAGCAACCTGGAAATCTGATACCACTTGATAGAGGCCAAGGTGTCCCGTCTTTCGATGAGATGATGGATTTCGCTTTGGTGGAAGTCGACTTTGACGATCCGACTACGAACGTGCGAGGACGTCGCGCCTTAGCAATCGCTAAACCAACCCCGAGAGGTTATTGACCACGCCGGAGCACGATCAACCTGACCACGAGGGTCTGTTTCCTGCGAGCAAACGAAGAACAAGCAAGAAACTGAGATTGCAATCTGGATATTGCGAATATAAGATGAAAGCTTTATTGATCAAGGTGGGGTTCTGTGACGCCTTTGTCTGGTCGTTGAACACAAACGAAGTACGCGAAGTTGCAGCTATGGCGAACTTTTAATCTAAACAAAACCCAAAGTCTAAACGATGCCCTAAGGGCTGTATATATGGAGGAAGAGGGGGGAATTTCGTGGCCCTTGGTGGAGGGGTCCGAAATCAACCCTATCTCTTGTTTCCCCACACATACGGACTCTAAAAATAGCCTATACTTATGTATTTCGAAATTACATGGGCCTGGCCCAATAATAAGGTGTCGCAGCACCTAAAATAGCCTCGGGACGAAATTTATGAAGTGGCATCTTGTATATTTCGTCCAAGGCTTCATGCACCCATTATGGTGGCTTCAAAGTCCTGAAATCATCACTTGTAACTCCGTTCTTGTTCCCCTTGCGCATGCCATCATCTCCATGCTTGTTCTTGCTCCAATGTTCATCCTTCTCCAAGCTAGGCCCTTCATTTGTAAGCAAAACAAATGTATCCAATTTAGGCAGCATCATATTCTCATGAACATTAAAATCATTACCAAGAAACGAAAGTACCTGGTAATTTAGTTGGCGTGCACGAGCTCTAGTAATTGGTCCAGTATGTATAGCAGCAGGGGCTGTGGGTGTAACAATTGTATTGATGTCTTCATCAGTAGCACGTGGTGGAAACTGATGGATGGATGGTGGACAGCGGAAGGGATAACGATGCAGCGGTGGCGTGACAAATGTGAACAGAACTCGAAACTCTAAACGACCTAGACACTAAGACCAGCAACTCGACACGACGATGCAACCGATAATTCAACTATGCAACCAATGAATAGAAAATTGCAAAGGCTCAGACTGGCTTGGACCAAGGATGAATCGATCTAACTCTTTTTTGTGGCTTTTTCTTGGACAATAGGTAAGAAAATAAATCTAATCTAGGAAAACTGGAAATTCTCACTGAGCAACCTGAAAACTGATACCACTTGATAGAGGCGGGGTGTCCCGATCTTTCGATGAGATGATAACTATCGATTTGGTGGAGACGACTTTGACGATCCGACTACAAACGTGCAACGACGTTGTGCCTTAGCAATCGCTAAACCAACTCCGGGAGGTTATTGACCACGCCGGAGCACGATCAACCTGACCACGAAGGTCTATTCCTGCAAGCAATCGAAGAACAAGCAAGAATATGATAAAAGCAATCTGAATATTGCGAGTATATATGAAGTATTGATAAAGGTGGGGATCCGTAAGCGGTCTTGGTCTGGTCGTTGGACACAAACGAAGTACACGAAGTTGCAATGGCTAACTTTTAACTAAACAAATCCCAAGGAAAAGCTACTAGATGGATCTACTTATATAGGAGCAAGGGGTGGCGGCCAAGGAGGTGGGAGGACGTCCCAAGGCAGCCTAAAACTAAATCTAGGTCGTACAAGGCCAATGGGCCCAAGTGGAGGTGATGTAACACCTTTGGACTTGTAGTTTGACTCGGATTCTGCTGCAGCATCAGATTGTTTCGTCCACAACTCAACGCTCCGGACGAATTTGAAGGTGATTCCAATTGGGTTGGAAAGTGCACGAAATCTAGTTTCCAACAAAAAAAGAATCACCCAATTCGGAGTCTGTATGAAAAACTTGTGTGCGTTTTGAGTCAGGTGTGTCTGTGCAGTCCGAATCTGAATCCAGAACGTGAGAGACTTGGACTCTATCTTCTCTTGGGCCAAAAGTGACGTGAGAGAACTTTTTGGACAGCAAATAAACATCTCTTTCTACCTTATCTTCATATGTGGATTGTACAAATGTTCCATACACCTGCAATTAGACAAAACACAAAAGTGTGTGAAGTATTTTTGTTCTGGATAACATAAATAGATTATTGAATAGTTTGCACTAGAAATCACCTGACAAATATGCATATATGCAATATTTTTGGTCATATCCAAGGTAGTCATGTCCTCATCAGTCTTGTGGAAAAACGTCAGCGAACTTCTGTAAAATGTTAGTGACAGCAGGAGGCAAAGAGGAAGGCACGTCCTCGAATGAAAATAATGCCTCTTTGCACACAAAAGCATAGCAAACAGATTTGCTGAAATCTAGCTCATCAATATCAGATTTGGTGGCAAATAAACATGCACTTTTCAATTTAATTTCAGAAGCAACACTAGATGGTTTATTATTAGGCTTCATTTGTTGCTCAAATTCTTTAGCCACAATCTGATTTTCACTCTTATTCTTCTCCTGTTGTGCTTTATTAGCTCTATTAATATCATCTTTCAAAATGGAATCAGGAGTCATAGGAAGCAAAGTAATATTTTTATCCTTATGAACAAGAGTATAGTGATTGTTTCTACCATGGTGTACAGAATTTTTATCAAATTGCCATGGTCTACCAAGTAATAAGGAACATGCTTGCATAGGTACCACATCACAATCAACATAATCAGCATATGTAGAGATACTAAAATGCACACGAACAGTACGTGTTACCTTAACCTTGCCGCTGTTGTTGAACCATTGGATGTAGTAAGGATGTGGATGTGGTCTTGTGGTGAGAGAAAGCTTCTCCACCATCTCCATGCTAGCCAAGTTGTTGCAGCTCCCTCCGTGTATGATGACGCGCACAGAACGTTCCTTCACAACTCCCTTGGTATGGAACAAATTGTGCCTCTGATTTTGCTCAGCTTGTGTGACCTGCACACTCAAAACACGTTGAGCAACTAAACATTCATACCTGTCAGCGTCTTCAGGAGCCATGTATTGCGTCTCATGATCAGAATCATCTCCACCATGTTCTTCACGTGTAATAAGAGCCAAAGTCTCCTCATCATAGTCACTAGCGGACTCATATCCACCATCCGCGGTAGCAATCATCACACGCGGAGATTTGCATTCTCTCGCATAATGACCTCCTCCCTTACAACGACGACAAATAATATCACTTGTGTGCCCTGTTGATGCCATGGAAGAAGAAGAACGCTGTGCAGGCCCCGCAGGTGCGCTCTTGGCAGATAATGGTGGTTGTGCCTGTTTTCTTGTATCACGGCTGGAGGTGGCACCGGATGGAGGTGCTGGTGCAGTTGAAGTAGAAGATGCACGTGGTGTGATAGAGGCAAAGGTGTCCCGTCTTTCGATGAGATGGTGGATTTCGCTTTGGTGGAAGTCGACTTTGACGATCCGACTACGAACGTGCGAGGACGTCGCGCCTTAGCAATCGCTAAACCAACTCCGAGAGGTTATTGACCACGCCGGAGCACGATCAACCTGACCACGAGGGTCTGTTTCCTGCGAGCAAACGAAGAACAAGCAAGAAACTGAGATTGCAATCTGGATATTGCGAATATAAGATGAAAGCTTTATTGATCAAGGTGGGGTTCTGTGACGCCTTTGTCTGGTCGTTGAACACAAACGAAGTACGCGAAGTTGCAGCTATGGCGAACTTTTAATCTAAACAAAACCCCAAAGTCTAAACGACGCCCTAAGGGCTGTATATATGGAGGAAGAGGGGGGAATTTCGTGGCCCTTGGTGGAGGGGTCCGAAATCAACCCTATCTCTTGTTTCCCCACATATACGGACTCTAAAAATAGCCTATACTTATGTATTTCGAAATTACATGGGCCTGGCCCAATAATAAGGTGACGCAGCACCTAAAATAGCCTCGGGACGAAATTTATGAAGTGGCATCTTGTATATTTCGTCCAAGGCTTCATGCACCCATTATGGTGGCTTCAAAGTCCTGAAATCATCACTTGTAACTCCGTTCTTGTTTCCCTTGCGCATGCCATCATCTCCATGCTTGTTCTTGCTCCAATGTTCATCCTTCTCCAAGCTAGGCCCTTCATTTGTAAGCAAAACAAATGTATCCAATTTAGGCAGCATCATATTCTCATGAACATTAGAATCATTACCAAGAAACGAAAGTACCTGGTAATTTAGTTGGCGTGCACGAGCTCTAGTAATTGGTCCAGTATGTATAGCAGCAGGGGCTGTGGGTGTAACAATTGTATTGATGTCCTCATCACCGCGATCGACAAAGCCCATGAATTGACTCTGGATCCTGTCATGATTAGTAGAACAAGAAACAAAACCCAAAAATAATGTTCCTATAACTACTAGGATGTGGTGGTAAAACGCTCACAGTAAAGCAAATATCAATGTCTTACAAGTTCTTACCATGCGGCAGGCGATGATCGGCAACCAGCGGTGTCAAGTAACTCCGAATATTGAGTAAAGCGATTGCCAGGGGAGCGTACGTATACACGGTGTAGAAATATGTGGAGCTGGGTTGGCTATATATGGTAGCAAAAGATTAGCAATAATCAATTCAAAGATGCAATGTTGAATAAACGCTCAACGACGGTACTGTGCTGGTCCTAGGCTAGACCGGACTAGAGACGCGAGCCTAGAACACTAATGAGGTCACGGTGTAGCACAACTAGCATCAATGAAGGATACTAAGTAGCTCTTGACAACAAGATATAAGTGAAGATCACAACGATAGTGAAGATAATGATGAAAAACAACTGCCAAGCAGGATATACAACAACTCTCTCTCCAACTTTCCTCTTGAAAAGTTTGAGACAATTTTCTGATAAATTCTTTCAAAGAATGCTACTAACTCAAGCTTTCCAATGCAAAAAGAATCACTCAATTCCGAGTTGATATGAGGAGTCAAAGAATTCTAAAACTGGCCTGAAAAATTGGAACAAGCTGTGTTCACGAACTTCGGAGGGCAAAAAGACCTATTTAGAAGACGATTTTGAGGTGTCAAATATTGAACTAGCTTCTGCAACTATTTAGATGCGGCTCGTCGCTATCTTCAATTTGAGTACTCACGGAGCCAAAACGGACTTGGTATGAGGAAGATACACCTGTTTTACTGAACAGTGCTCAAAAAAGATTCTAATCCGAATTCAGGTACGAGATTGATTCTAGATAGATCCAATTTTTTTTCTTCTCTTTTTTTTTCTCACGCTTTTTTTTCTTCTCTCTCTTTTTATTTCCTTTTTTTCTCTTTTTTTTCTCTATCTTTTTTTCTCCCTCTTTCCAAGACAAACTAGATAAGATGCAGATTGGATCAGGCGAAGATGTGAATGACCTCAACTATGATTATGACAATGAACAGTGCATAGCACGTGGTGGAAATTAATAGATGGGATGGTGGACAGCGGAACGGATAATGATGCAGCGGCGGCGTGACTAATGTGAACAGAACTCAAAACTCTAAAGGAACTAGACACAAAGACCAGCAACTGACACGACGATGCAACCGATAATTCAACTATGCAAGCAATGAATACAAAATTGCAAAGGCTCAGACTGACTTGGATAAAGGATGAACAAATCTAACTTTTTTTGTGGCTTTTTCTTGGACAATAGGTAAGAAAATAAATCTAATCTAAGAAAAACTGGAAATTCTTACCGAGCAACCTGAAAACTGATACCACTTGATAGAGGCGGGGTGTCCCGATCTTTCGATGAGATGATAACTATCGATTTGGTGGAGACGACTTTGACGATCCGACTACAAACGTGCAACGACGTTGTGCCTTAGCAATCGCTAAACCAACTCCGAGAGGTTATTGACCACGCCGGAGCACGATCAACCTGACCACGAAGGTCTATTCCTGCAAGCAATCGAAGAACAAGCAAGAATATGATAAAAGCAATCTGAATATCGCGAATATGTATGAAGTATTGATAATGATGGGGATCCGAAAAGTGGTCTTGGTCTGGTCGTTGGACACAAACGAAGCACACGAAGTTGCAATGGCTAACTTTTAACTAAACAAATCCCAAGGAAAAGCTACTAGATGGATCTACTTATATAGGAGCAAGGGGTGGCGGCCAAGGAGGTGGGAGGACATCCCAAGGCAGCCTAAAACTAAATCTAGGTCGTACAAGGCCAATGGGCCCAAGTGGAGGTGATGTAACACCTTTGGACTTGTAGTTTGACTCGGATTCTGCTGCAGCATCAGATTGTTTCGTCCACAACTCAACGCTCCGGACGAATTTGAAGGTGATTCCAAATGGGTTGGAAAGTGCACGAAATCTAGTTTCCAACAAAAAAAGAAACACCCAATTCAGAGTCCGTATGAAAAACTTGTGTGCGTTTTGAGTCAGGTATGTCTGTGCAGTCCGAATCTGAATCTAGAACGTGAGAGACTTGGACTCTATCTTCTCTTGGGCCAAAAGTGACGTGAGAGAACTTTTTGGACAGCAAATAAACATCTCTTTCTTCCTTATCTTCATATGTGGATTGTACAAATGTCCCATACACCTGCAATTAGACAAAACACAAAAGTGTGTGAAGTATTTTTGTTCTGGATAACATAAATAGATTATTGAATAGTTTGCACTAGAAATCACCTGACAAATATGCATATATGCAATATTTTTGGTCATATCCAAGATAGTCATGTCCTCATCAAGTCGTCTCCATCAAATCGATAGTTATCATCTCATCGAAAGATCGGGACCCTCGCCTCTATCAAGTGGTATCAGTTTTCAGGTTGCTCGGTGAGAATTTCCAGTTTTCCTAGATTAGATTTATTTTCTTACCTATTGTCCAAAAAAATCCACAAAAAAGAGTTAGATCTATTCATCCTTTGTCCAAGCCAGTCTAAGCATTTGCAATTTTCTTTTCATTGCTTGCATAGTTGAATTATCGGTTGCATCGTCGTGTCGAGTTGCTGGTCTTAGTGTCTAGGTCGTTTAGAGTTTCGAGTTCTGTTCACATTAGTCACGTCGCCGCTGCATCGTTATCCCTTCCGCTGTCCACCACCCATCCATCAATTTCCTCCACGTGCTACCCACCGTTCATTGTCATAATCATAGTTGAGATCGTTCCCATCTTCGCTTGATCCAATCTACATCTTATCTAGTTTGTTTTGGAAAGAGGGAGAGAGAAAAAAAGATAGAGAAAAAAAAGAGAGAAAAAAAAGTAAAAAAAAGTCAGAGAAAAAAAAAGAAAGGAAAAGAAAAAAAAAGTGTGAGAAAAAAAAGAGGAGAAAAAAAACAAAATTCGGATCTATCTAGACTCAATCTCGTAGTTCGGATTGGAATCTGTTTTGTGCACTGTTCAGTAAAACAGGCATAACTTCCTCATATGAAGTCTGTTTTGGCTCCGCGAGTACTCAAATGAAAGCTAGCGACGAGCCGCATCTAAATAGTTGCAGAAGCTAGTTCAGTATTTGACACCTCAACAGCAGCTTCTAAATAGGTCTACTGCTATTGTGATCTTCACTTATATCTTGCTGTCCAGAGCTACTTGATATCCTTTATTGATGCTAGTTGTGCTACGACGTGACCTCATTAGTGTTCTAGGCTCGCGTCTCTAGTTGGTCTAGCCTAGGACCAGCACAGTACCGTCGTTGAGCGTTTATTCAACATTGCATCTCTGAATTGATTATTGCTAATCTTTTGCTACCATATATAGCCAACCCAGCTCCACATATTTCTACACCGTGTATATGTACGTTCTCCTAGCAATCGTTTTACACAATCTTCGGAGTTATTTGACACCGCTGGTTGCCTTTCACCACCTGCTGCATGGTAAGAACTTGTAAGATATTGATATTTGCTTTACTGTGAGCACTTTACAACCACATCCTAGTAGTTCATAGGAACATTATTCTCGAATTTTGGTTCTTGTTTCTACTAATCATGACAGGTTCCAGAGATAGAAGTTTTTGGATGACGGACACATCTTCACCATCACGAGAGTTGGGACAACACACACAAGCATATGGTCAGGTTATCTCTTTACCATCATTTGAGGGTAGATTTAATCCTGCTATTTATCTAGCTTGGGAGCTTGAAGTAGAACAAGTTTTTAGTCACCATGATATTTCTGAACTTGAGAGAGTACGAGCTACCATTAGAGCATTTACTGGTTTTGCTTCTGTTTGGTGGAGTGTACATTGTACGAAAAACATTGATAACCAACCCACAACTTGGAAAGTTTTGAAAGCTGTAATGAGACAACAATTTTTTCCTCCTTACTATCGTCGTGAATTGTGTCGCAAATTGGAGCAATTAAAACAAGGCAGTAACACTGTTCATGCTTACTACCAAGAGTTCAAATCTTATATGCATCATTGTGACATAGAAGAATCTGAGGATGATACAATGAATAGATTTTTTGGTGGTTTGAACCATGATATTCAGGAAAGATTTCAGTATATTCCTCGTTGCATTACTGGTATGTATGTCCGTGCTTGTACCTTTGAGAGACAAATACAGGAGGATGCATTGGGTGACTACAACAACTACTATTCCAGTTCATGCTCACCACCGCCGGTTGGTTACTCCACTATTGCACCTACTAGAGCAGCCCCACCTCGGATTGTGAGCGCGATATCATCTCAAGAGTATGGTACATTGTCAACGTCCGTACCTACATCAGCTACATCTCTGCGAGGTAACAGTAAAGGTCTTGATGATATAACTTCACATGAGAATGAAGCATGCCTAGTTAACTTGAATGTATCATGTGTTGAGTTACCTATTGATTTGTGCACACCACCTATTTTAGAGACTCTTTTTACTGTCATGAATGCGTCATGTGATCAAACAACTGAAATATCAACAATTTTGAGTGCACCCATTGAATTAACTGTTGATGCAAAAGAACCAATGTTTAATCATTTTGATATGACCTCTAATCTTGATGATGATTCTGTGTCCAATGACTTATTGCATGTTTGCTTATTTAAGCATGTTGTAGCATGAAAATTTGATGCAAGTAAGGTTTATTCATCGAAGTTAGGATGGTTTAATGATGAACATTGCCAATCTTTTGAAGTGAATAAGAGCTTCACTTATATGTGCAAACTGAGTTGCAATATTTTCATGCCTTCTGCTTCTTGTGATAATTTTTTGGCTTTAGATTTTATGAACAATGAAAGTTACTCATGTATACATGTGACATATGTGCAAAAATCAAGGGAAGTTAAAATGGATGACATATACATATACAACATGTACACCTTGTCTCTTTTGTTAGCCACATTTCAGATTAAGCAATGCCGAGGACGGCTTTGTTTTCAAAAAGGGGAGGATGATAAGGACATGACTACCTTGGATACGACCAAAAATATTGCATACATGCATATTTGTCAGGTGATTTCTAATGCAAACTATTCAATAGTCTATTTATGTTATCCAGAACAAAAATACTTCACACACTTCTGTGTTTTGTCTAATTGCAGGTGTATGGGACATTTGTACAATCCACATATGAAGATAAGGGAAAAGGAGATGTTTAGGTTGTGTTCAAAAAGTCCTCTCATGTCACTTTTGGGCCAAGAGAAGATAGAGTCCAAGTCTCTCACGTTCTAGATTCAGATTCGGACTGCACAGACATACCTGACTCAAAACGCCAACAACTTTTTCATACGGACTCCGAATGATGAGGACATCAATACAATTGTTACACCCACAGCCCCTGCTGCTATAAATACTGGACCAATTACTAGAGCTCGCGCACGCCAACTAAATTACCAGGTACTTTTGTTTCTTGGTAATGATTCTAATGTTCATGAGAATATGATGCTGCCTAAATTGGATACATTTGTTTTGCTTACAAATGAAGGGCCTAGCTTGGAGAAGGATGAACATTGGATTAAGAACAAGCATGGAGATGATGGCATGCGCAAGGGGAACAAGAACGGAGTTACAAGTGATGATTTCAGGACTTTGAAGCCACCATAATGGGTGCATGAAGCCTTGGACGAAATATACAAGATGCCACTTCATAAATTTTGTCCCGAGGCTATTATAGGTGCTGCTTCACCTTATTATTGGGCCAGGCCCATGTAATTTCGAAATACATAAGTAAGGCTATTTTTAGAGTCCGTATGTGTGGGGAAACAAGAGATAGGGTTGATTTCGGACCCCTCCACCAAGGGTCACGAAATTCCCCACTCTTCCTCCATATATACAGCCCTTAGGGCATCGTTTAGACTTTGGGTTTTGTTTAGATTAAAAGTTCGCCATAGCTACAACTTCGCGTACTTCGTTTGTGTTCAACGACCAGATAAGGGCGTCACAGAACCCCACCTTGATCAATAAAGCTTTCATCTTATATTCGCAATATCCAGATTGCAATCTCAGTTTCTTGCTTGTTCTTCGTTTGCTCGCAGGAAACAGACCCTCGTGGTCAGGTTGATCGTGCTCCGGCGTGGTCAATAACCTCTCGGAGTTGGTTTAGCGATTTCTAAGGCGCGACGTCCTCGCACGTTCGTAGTCGGATCGTGAAAGTCGACTGCCACCAAAGCGATATCCATCATCTCATCGAAAGACGGGACACGTTTGCCTAGTATCAGATTTCCAGGTTGCTTGGTGAGATTTTACAGTTTTTCGTAGTTTAGATCGAGTCTGTTCTTCATACCTACAGTCCACGAAAAAGCCACAAAAAAAATTTAGGGTTAGTTCATCATATCCGAACCAATCTGAGCCTTTGCATAATCTTTTTAGGGTTTTGCTTTGTTGAATTTGCGGTTGCATCGTCATGTCTAGTTGCTGGTCTTAGAGTCTAGTCTTTTAGAGTTTCGAGTTCTGGTCATAAGTTGTCACGCCGCCGCCGCACCATCATCATCGCCCCTGCCATCTACCACCACCGCTTATCCGCCACCGCTTCGAATCCGTATCCATATACCACCACCGCTGTCATATACCACCACCGCTGCCATCTACTACCATATATCCACCACCAATCCTAGTTCTTGTCATATTAGGTTTGTTTTCGAGATCCATCTAGATTCCGATTCGTGTTTCCTTGCCGGAGTAGGTTTCGAAAAAAAAAGAGTCCGGAAACCACCCTCCGTTTAGGCCTAAAAATTTTCGAAAACGCATTTTTCGAAATAATTTCTGGCTATCCTATTTTTAGGTGTTTCTGAGTGTTTTGAGACAGGTGCCATTATAGGAAGTTTTTTTTTGACCCGTTTCCAGTTTTTGGGTCCGGGCAGTCAAAAAAAAAAATTGGTCGAAAAAATTTCGTGCCCATCCTGTCAGTTTGACCTAGGAAGAGTTTTGAGACACTCGCCATTATAGTGATTTTTCGCAAAAAAAAAGCAGCGCAAAAAAAAACAGCGCAAAAAAAAAGAGCGAAAAAAAAATCCAGAGTGTGCTTTTCCCTTGTTTACGTGCCGCGCCGTGATTTTGTTGGTGTTCTAGGCTCGCGTCTCTAGCACGGTCTAGCCTAGGATCAACACAGTACCGTCGTTGAGCGTTTATTCAACTTTGCATCTCTGAATTGATTATTGCTGACCCTTTTTGCTACCATATTATAAGCCTTCCCAGCTCCACATACATCTACGTCGTGCGTTTGACTCTCCCTGGTAATCGCTCTATCCAAGCTTTGAGAGTTTTTGACTACAACAGTTGCCGATCACCGCCTGCTGCTGGGTAAGAACTGGTAAGAATTTGAGATTTGCTTGATGGATTTGTGACACCGACCACCACCTCTTGTTAGTAGTCTGTAGGATCATATTCTTGTGTGTTTCTATTGCTGCTAACCATGCCAGGATCACAAGCCGACGAGACTGACTGGGAGAACATGACGAATAAGGATTTGCATGATAAATTTCAGCAAATGATGAGTGGACAGGTGCAAGATGTGCTAAACAGATTTGAAGAGGCCACGGAGAAGATAGATGGCATGGAGAATACGTTCGAAACAAAGCTCGATAACAAGTTTAATGAATTGCTCGCGCGTCTTCCACCACCACCACCCGCTGCACCTAACGCACCTCTTCAACAACAACAACAACCACTACCTCCACGTCGCGAAACAGATCTCCGCCGAGCGAGCCGTGTTCCTCTTGCGTTTGGCCAAACTGTTGGTGCTGCTATTGATACTTCTGTGGCTCCTGCTGCTGATGCGGAGGAGGATGATTATGTGGGAGATTACGAGGATGAGGTTGCTCAAAATCAGAACTACGTGCAACCACCTGCACCACAACCACCAGGTCGTCCACATGCAAATAATCACAATGGTAGGGCTTTCCCTCAGGTACGAGATCATGACCATCTTCCTAAACTGAAATTGAATATTCCACCTTTCGAGGGTAGATATGTTCCTGATATATATCTTACTTGGGAGTTAGAAACAGAACAACGATCTACATGTTTACAATATCCCGAGGAGAGACGGTTTGCCGCCGCTGTTTGTGCTTTCACTAGTTTTGCATGTGTATGGTGGTCTGAACATTGTGCCTCTATCAAAAGATGGGACACCTTTGCCTCTATCAACAGGTTTGCCATCTTGTAATAACACACCTCCTAATCCAATTCCACTAGCATCACATTCAAGCTCAAAAGTCTTATTAAAATCAGGAAGTTGGAGTAAAGGAGCATGTGTTAACTTATCTTTCAATACCGTGAAGGCTTCTTCCTGTGCGGTACCCCAAAGAAAAGGCACATCTTTCTTTGTAAGCTCATTGAGAGGTGCAGCAATGGTGCTGAAATCTCTCACAAAACGCCTATAGAATCCAGCGAGGCCAAGAAAACTCCTCACTTGTGTGACCGTTTTGGGCTGCGGCCAACTCTCAATAGCTTCAATCTTGGCTTTATCAACTTCAATTCCCTGTGGAGTAACAACATAGCCAAGAAAAGATACTCGGTCGGTGCAAAAGGTGCACTTCCCAAGGTTACCAAACAAACGTGCATCACGTAGAGCAATAAAAACAGCACGTAAATGTTCCAAATGTTCTTCCAAAGATCTGCTATAAATCAATATGTCATCAAAGTAAACTACCACAAATCGTCCAATGAAGGCTCGTAAAACTTCGTTCATTAATCTCATGAAAGTACTAGGTGCATTAGTTAACCCAAAAGGCATGACTAACCACTCATATAATCCAAACTTAGTTTTAAATGCTGTTTTCCATTCATCTCCCAATTTCATACGAATTTGATGGTAGCCACTACGCAAATCAACTTTGGAGAATATTGTAGAGCCACTCAATTCATCAAGCATATCATCTAGCCTAGGAATAGGATGACGATAACGAATAGTAATATTATTAATGCCTCTACAATCAACACACATACGTGATGTACCATCCTTTTTCGGCACTAGAATAATAGGAACAGCACAAGGACTAAGGGATTCGCGTATATAACCTTTGTCGAGAAGCTCTTGTACTTGACGCATAATCTCCTTCGTCTCCTCTGGATTGGTACGGTATGGTGCACGGTTCGGCAGTGAAGCACCGGGAATTAAGTCAATCTGATGCTCAATCCCTCGAATAGGCGGTAATCCCGGTGGCACGTCTTGTGGAAAGACGTCAGCGAACTCCTGCAAAATGTTAGTGACAGCAGGAGGCAAAGAGGAAGGCACGTCCTCGAATGAAAATAATGCCTCTTTGCACACAAAAGCATAGCAAACAGATTTGCTGAAATCTAGCTCATCAATATCAGATTTGGTGGCAAATAAACATGCACTTTTCAATTTAATTTCAGAAGCAACACTAGATGGTTTATTATTAGGCTTCATTTGTTGCTCAAATTCTTTTGCCACAATCTGATTTTCACTCTTATTCGTCTCCTGTTTTGCTTTATTAGCTGATAGAGGCGGAGGTGTCCCGTCTTTCGATGAGATGGTGGATTTCACTTTGGTGGAAGTCGACTTTGACGATCCGACTACGAGCGTTACAGGACGTCGCGCCTTAGCAATCGCTAAACCAACTCCGAGAGGTTATTGACCACGCCGGAGCACGATCAACCTGACCACGAGGGTCTGTTTCCTGGAGCAAACGAAGAACAAGCAAGAAACTAAGATTGCAATCTGGATATCGCGAATATAAGATGAAAGCTTTATTGATCAAGGTGGGGTTCTGTGACGCCTTTGTCTGGTCGTTGAACACAAACGAAGTACGTGAAGTTGCAGCTATGGCGAACTTTTAATCTAAACAAAACCCAAAGTCTAAACGATGCCCTAAGGGCTGTATATATGGAGGAAGAGGGGGGAATTTCGTGGCCCTTGGTGGAGGGGTCCGAAATCAACCCTATCTCTTGTTTCCCCACACATACGGACTCTAAAAATAGCCTATACTTATGTATTTCGAAATTACATGGGCCTGGCCCAATAATAAGGTGACGCAGCACCTAAAATAGCCTCGGGACGAAATTTATGAAGTGGCATCTTGTATATTTCGTCCAAGGCTTCATGCACCCATTAGGGTGGCCTCAAAGTCCTGAAATCATCACTTGTAACTCCGTTCTTGTTTCCCTTGCACATGCCATCATCTCCATGCTTGTTCTTGCTCCAATGTTCATCCTTCTCCAAGCTAGGCCCTTCATTTGTAAGCAAAACAAATGTATCCAATTTAGGCAGCATCATATTCTCATGAACATTAGAATCATTACCAAGAAACGAAAGTACCTGGTAATTTAGTTGGCGTGCACGAGCTCTAGTAATTGGTCCAGTATGTATAGCAGCAGGGGCTGTGGGTGTAACAATTGTATTGATGTCCTCATCACAAAGTGTCCCATTAATCCTCCTCCATGCGCCTCCTGCAACAACAAAAGACGAACGGAGCTAGCTGGAATGCATAGCTTGTTAGCACGAAACACAAATCCATCATTAACGACAAACTTGTTCCACATTCTTCCTTCTTTGCAATTCTGCATTACATCTTTAAAATCAGCATCATGCACATATTGATCTTTGATGGTCTCCAAACCAAATATTTTGAAGTCAAGTTGTGAAAGCATAGTATAGCGACGAGACAATGCATCAGCAATAACATTTTCTTTTCCCTTCTTGTGTTTAATGACATAAGGGAAAGTCTCAATGAATTCAACCCATTTAGAATGTCTACGATTCAGTTTAGCTTGACTTTTAATATGTTTCAAAGATTCATGATCAGAATGTATAACAAATTCTTTGGGCCATAAATAATGTTGCCATGTTTCTAAAGTCCGAACAAGAGCATATAATTCTTTATCATAAGTAGAATAATTCAGACTAGGCCCACTCAATTTTTCAGAAAAGTATGCAACAGGTTTGCCATCTTGTAATAACACACCTCCTAATCCAATTCCACTAGCATCACATTCAAGCTCAAAAGTCTTATTAAAATCAGGAAGTTGGAGTAAAGGAGCATGTGTCAACTTATCTTTCAATACCGTGAAGGCTTCTTCCTGTGCGGTACCCCAAAGAAAAGGCACATCTTTCTTTGTAAGCTCATTGAGAGGTGCAGTAATGGTGCTGAAATCTCTCACAAAACGCCTATAGAATCCAGCGAGGCCAAGAAAACTCCTCACTTGTGTTACCGTTTTGGGCTGCGGCCAACTCTCAATAGCTTCAATCTTGGCTTTATCAACTTCAATTCCCTGTGGAGTAACAACATAGCCAAGAAAAGATACTCGGTCGGTGCAAAAGGTGCACTTCCCAAGGTTACCAAACAAACGTGCATCACGTAGAGCAATAAAAACATCACGTAAATGTTCCAAATGTTCTTCCAAAGATCTGCTATAAATCAATATGTCATCAAAGTAAACTACCACAAATCGTCCAATGAAAGCACGTAAAACTTCGTTCATTAATCTCATGAAAGTACTAGGTGCATTAGTTAACCCAAAAGGCATGACTAACCACTCATATAATCCAAACTTAGTTTTAAATGCTGTTTTCCATTCATCTCCCAATTTCATACCAATTTGATGGTAGCCACTACGCAAATCAACTTTGGAGAATATTGTAGAGCCACTCAATTCATCAAGCATATCATCTAGCCTAGGAATAGGATGACGATAACGAATAGTAATATTATTAATGCCTCTACAATCAACACACATACGTGATGTACCATCCTTTTTCGGCACTAGAATAATAGGAACAGCACAAGGACTAAGGGATTCGCGTATATAACCTTTGTCGAGAAGCTCTTGTACTTGACGCATAATCTCCTTCGTCTCCTCTGGATTGGTACGGTATGGTGCATGGTTTGGCAGTGAAGCACTGATGAGGACATGACTACCTTGGATATGACCAAAAATATTGCATATATGCATATTTGTCAGGTGATTTCTAGTGCAAACTATTCAATAATCTATTTATGTTATCCAGAACAAAAATACTTCACACACTTTTGTGTTTTGTCTAATTGCAGGTGTATGGGACATTTGTACAATCCACATATGAAGATAAGGAAGAAAGAGATGTTTATTCGCTGTCCAAAAAGTTCTCTCGCGTCACTTTTGGCCCAAGAGAAGATAGAGTCCAAGTCTCTCACGTTCTGGATTCAGATTCGGACTGCACAGACATACCTGACTCAAAACGCACACAAGTTTTTCATACAGACTCCGAATTGGGTGATTCTTTTTTTGTTGGAAACTAGATTTCGTGCACTTTCCAACCCAATTGGAATCACCTTCAAATTCGTCCGGAGCGTTGAGTTGTGGACGAAACAATCTGATGCTGCAGCAGAATCCGAGTCAAACTACAAGTCCAAAGGTGTTACATCACCTCCACTTGGGCCCATTGGCCTTGTACGACCTAGATTTAGTTTTAGGCTGCCTTGGGACGTCCTCCCACCTCCTTGGCCGCCACCCCTTGCTCCTATATAAGTAGATCCATCTAGTAGCTTTTCCTTGGGATTTGTTTAGTTAAAAGTTAGCCATTGCAACTTCGTGTACTTCGTTTGTGTCCAACGACCAGACCAAGACCGCTTCCGGATCCCCACCATTATCAATACTTCATATATATTTGCAATATTCAGATTGCTTTATCATATTCTTGCTCGTTCTTCGATTGCTTGCAGGAATAGACCTTCGTGGTCAGGCTGACCGTGCTTCCAGCATCGTCAGTAATCTCAGGAGATTGGTTTAGCGATTGCTAAGGCGCAACGTCGTGCACGTTTGTAGTCGGATTGTCAAAGTCGTCTCCACCAAATCGATAGTTATCATCTCATCGAAAGATCGGGACACCCTCGCCTCTATCAAGTGGTATCAGTTTTCAGGTTGCTCGGTGAGAATTTCCAGTTTTTCTTAGATTAGATTTATTTTCTTACCTATCGTCCAAGAAAAAGCCACAAAAAAAGTTAGATCTGTTCATCCTTTATCCAAGCCAGTCTGAGCCTTTGCAATTTTCTATTCATTGCTTGCATAGTTGAATTATTGGTTGCATCATCGGGTCAGTTGCTGGTCTTAGTGTCTAGTTCCTTTAGAGTTTCGAGTTCTATTCACATTAGTCACGCCGCCGCTGCATCATTATCCGTTCCGCTGTCCACCATCCCATGTATTAATTTCCACCACGTGCTATGCACTGTTCATTGTCATAATCATAGTTGAGGTCATTCACATCTTCGCCTGATCCAATCTGCATCTTATCTAGTTTGTCTTGCAAAGAGGGAGAAAAAAAAGATAGAGAAAAAAAAGAAAAAAAGGAAAGAAAAAGAGAGAGAAGAAAAAAAAAGCGTGAGAAAAAAAAAGAGAGAAGAAAAAAATTGGATCTATCTAGAATCAATCTTGTACCTGAATTCGGATTGGAATCTGTTTTGCGCACTGTTCAGTAAAACAGGTGTATCGTCCTCATACGAAGTCCGTTTTGGCTCCGTGAGTACTCAAATTGAAGATAGCGACGAGACGCATCTAAATAGTTGCAGAAGCTAGTTCAATATTTGACACCTCAAAATCGTCTTCTAAATAGGTCTTTTTGCCCTCCGAAGTTCGTGAACACAGCTTGTTCCAATTTTTCAGGCCAGTTTTAGAATTCTTTGACTCTTCATATCAACTCGAAATTGAGTGATTCTTTTTGCATTGGAAAGCTTGAGTTAGTAGCATTCTTTGAAAGAATTTATCAGAAAATTGTCTCAAACTTTTCAAGAGGAAAGTTGGAGAGAGAGTTGTTGTATATCCTGCTTGGCAGTTGTTTTTCATCATTATCTTCACTGTCGTTGTGATCTTCACTTATATCTTGCTGTCAAGAGCTACTTAGTATCCTTCATTGATGCTAGTTGTGCTACGCCGTGACCTCATTAGTGTTCTAGGCTCGCGTCTCTAGTCCGGTCTAGCCTAGGACCAGCACAATACCGTCGTTGAGCGTTTATTCAACATTGCATCTTTGAATTGATTATTGCTAATCTTTTGCTACCATATATAGCCAACCCAGCTCCACATATTTCTACACCGTGTATACGTACGCTCCCCTGGCAATCGCTTTACTCAATATTCGGAGTTACTTGACATCACTGGTTGCCGATCACCGCCTGCTGCATGGTAAGAACTTGTAAGACATTGATATTTGCTTTACTGTGAGCGTTTTACCACCACATCCTAGTAGTTATAGGAACATTATTTTTGGGTTTTGTTTCTTGTTCTACTAATCATGACAGGATCCAGAGTCAATTCATGGGCTTTGTCGATCGCGGGAGACGTGCCACCACCTTTGCAAATACCACAACCGTCACGAGAGGTGCACAAACATCCAAATGCACATGATCAGGTTAATGTATCTATACCATGATGAGGACATGACTACCTTGGATATGACAAAAAATATTGCATATATGCATATTTGTCAGGTGATTTCAAGTGCAAACTATTCAATAATCTATTTATGTTATCCAGAACAAAAATACTTCACACACTTTTGTGTTTTGTCTAATTGCAGGTGTATGGGACATTTGTACAATCCACATATGAAGATAAGGAAGAAAGAGATGTTTATTTGCTGTCCAAAAAGTTCTCTCACGTCACTTTTGGCCCAAGAGAAGATAGAGTCCAAGTCTCTCACGTTCTGGATTCAGATTCGGACTGCACAGACACACCTGACTCAAAACACACACAAGTTTTTCATACGGACTCCGAATTGGGTGATTCTTTTTTTGTTGGAAACTAGATTTCGTGCACTTTCCAACCCAATTGGAATCACCTTCAAATTCGTCCGGAGCGTTGAGTTGTGGACGAAACAATCTGATGCTGCAGCAGAATCCGAGTCAAACTACAAGTCCAAAGGTGTTACATCACCTCCACATGGGCCCATTGGCCTTGTACGACCTAGATTTAGTTTTAGGCTGCCTTGGGACGTCCTCCCACCTCCTTGGCCGCCACCCCTTGCTCCTATATAAGTAGATCCATCTAGTAGCTTTTTGCTTGGGATTTGTTTAGTTAAAAGTTAGCCATTGCAACTTCGTGTACTTTGTTTGTGTCCAACGACCAGACCAAGACCGTTTACGGATCCCCACCTTTATCAATACTTCATCTATATTCGCTATATTCAGATTGCTTTATCATATTCTTGCTTGTTCTTCGATTGCTTGCAGGAATAGACCTTCGTGGTCAGGTTGACCGTGCTTCCGGCGTGGTCAATAACCTCAGGAGATTGGTTTAGCGATTGCTAAGGCGCAACATCGTGCATGTTTGTAGTCGGATCGTCAAAGTCGTCTCCACCAAATCGATAGTTATCATCTCATCGAAAGATCGGGACACCCCGCCTCTATCAAGTGGTATCAGAGTCAATTCATGGGCTTTGTCGATCGCGGGAGACGTGCCACCACCTTTGCAAATACCACAACCGTCACGAAAGGTGCACAAACATCCAAATGCACATGATCAGGTTAGTGTATCTATACCACCATTTAATGGCCGTTTTAAACCTGCTTTATATATTGAATGGGAGTTCGACATAAAAAATATATTTGCTTCCCATAATTTCGATGAACATAAAAAGGTTAAGGTTGCGGTTGGTTCTTTCACTGGTTATGCTTTGGTTTGGTGGAGTGAATATTGTCGGTTACACCCTGATTATATACCTACTACTTGGGATGATTTGAAACTTGCCATGCGACATACTTTCGTCCCTGCTTATTATACTCGTGACATGATTAAGAAGTTGCAACACTTAAAACAAGGTAGTGAAACTGTAACAAAATATTATGATGATTTACAAACTACCTTGTTGCATTCCTCTTTAGAAGAAAGTGAAGATGATTTTATGGATAGATTTTGGGGAGGATTAAACCGTGATATTCAAGAGATACTAATTCATGAAGAGTGTTATCCTATGGACCATTTGTTTCATCTTGTGATGAGGACATCAATACAATTGTTACACCCACAGCCCCTGCTGCTATACATACTGGACCAATTACTAGAGCTCGTGCACGCCAACTAAATTACCAGGTACTTTCGTTTCTTGGTAATGATTCTAATGTTCATGAGAATATGATGCTGCCTAAATTGGATACATTTGTTTTGCTTACAAATGAAGGGCCTAGCTTGGAGAAGGATGAACATTGGAGCAAGAACAAGCATGGAGATGATGGCATGCGCAAGGGAAACAAGAACGGAGTTACAAGTGATGATTTCAGGACTTTGAAGCCACCATAATGGGTGCATGAAGCCTTGGACGAAATATACAAGACGCCACTTCATAAATTTCGTCCCGAGGCTATTTTAGGTGCTGCGTCACCTTATTATTGGGCCAGGCCCATGTAATTTCGAAATACATAAGTATAGGCTATTTTTAGAGTCCGTATGTGTGGGGAAACAAGAGATAGGGTTGATTTCGGACCCCTCCACCAAGGGCCACGAAATTCCCCCCCTCTTCCTCCATATATACAGTCCTTAGGGCATCGTTCAGACTTTGGGTTTTGTTTAGATTAAAAGTTCGCCATAGCTGCAACTTCGCGTACTTCGTTTGTGTTCAACGACCAGACAAAGGCGTCACAGAACCCCACCTTGATCAATAAAGCTTTCATCTTATATTCGCAATATCCAGATTGCAATCTTAGTTTCTTGCTTGTTCTTCGTTTGCTCGCAGGAAACAGACCCTCGTGGTCAGGTTGATCGTGCTCCGGCGTGGTCAATAACCTCTCGGAGTTGGTTTAGCGATTGCTAAGGCGCGACGTCCTCGCACGTTCGTAGTCGGATCGTGAAAGTCGACTTCCACCAAAGCGATATCCATCATCTTATCGAAAGACGGGACACCTTTGCCTCTATCAGCTAGCATGGAGATGGTGGAGAAGCTTTCTCTCACCACAAGACCACATCCACATCCTTACTACATCCAATGGTTCAACAACAGCGGCAAGGTTAAGGTAACACATACTGTTCGTGTGCATTTTAGTATCTCTACATATGCTGATTATGTTGATTGTGATGTGGTACCTATGCAAGCATGTTCCTTATTACTTGGTAGACCATGGCAATTTGATAAAAATTCTGTACACCATGGTAGAAACAATCACTATACTCTTGTTCATAAGGATAAAAATATTACTTTGCTTCCTATGACTCCTGATTCCATTTTGAAAGATGATATTAATAGAGCTAATAAAGCAAAACAGGAGACGAATAAGAGTGAAAATCAGATTGTGGCAAAAGAATTTGAGCAACAAATGAAGCCTAATAATAAACCATCTAGTGTTGCTTCTGAAATTAAATTGAAAAGTGCATGTTTATTTGCCACCAAATCTGATATTGATGAGCTAGATTTCAGCAAATCTGTTTGCTATGCTTTTGTGTGCAAAGAGACATTATTTTCATTCGAGGACGTGCCTTCCTCTTTGCCTTCTGCTGTCACTAACATTTTGCAGGAGTTCGCTGACGTCTTTCCACAAGACGTGCCACCGGGATTACCGCCTATTCGAGGGATTGAGCATCAGATTGACTTAATTCCCGGTGCTTCACTGCCAAACCGTGCACCATACCGTACCAATCCAGAGGAGACGAAGGAGATTATGCGCCAAGTACAAGAGCTTCTCGACAAAGGTTATATACGTGAATCCCTTAGTCCTTGTGCTGTTCCTATTATTCTAGTGCCGAAAAAGGATGGTACATCACGTATGTGTGTTGATTGTAGAGGCATTAATAATATTACTATTCGTTATCGTCATCCTATTCCTAGGCTAGATGATATGCTTGATGAATTGAGTGGCTCTACAATATTCTCCAAAGTTGATTTGCGTAGTGGCTACCATCAAATTGGTATGAAATTGGGAGATGAATGGAAAACAGCATTTAAAACTAAGTTTGGATTATATGAGTGGTTAGTCATGCCTTTTGGGTTAACTAATGCACCTAGTACTTTCATGAGATTAATGAACGAAGTTTTACGTGCTTTCATTGGACGATTTGTGGTAGTTTACTTTGATGACATACTGATTTATAGCAGATCTTTGGAAGAACATTTGGAACATTTACGTGCTGTTTTTATTGCTCTATGTGATGCACGTTTGTTTGGTAACCTTGGGAAGTGCACCTTTTGCACCGACCGAGTATCTTTTCTTGGCTATGTTGTTACTCCACAGGGAATTGAAGTTGACAAAGCCAAGATTGAAGCTATTGAGAGTTGGCCGCAGCCCAAAACGGTCACACAAGTGAGGAGTTTTCTTGGCCTCGCTGGATTCTATAGGCGTTTTGTGAGAGATTTCAGCACCATTGCTGCACCTCTCAACGAGCTTACAAAGAAGGATGTGCCTTTTGTTTGGGGTTCCGCACAGGAAGAAGCCTTCACGGTATTGAAAGATAAGTTGACACATGCTCCTTTACTCCAACTTCCTGATTTTAATAAGACTTTTGAGCTTGAATGTGATGCTAGTGGAATTGGATTAGGAGGTGTGTTATTACAAGATGGCAAACCTGTTGCATACTTTTCTGAAAAATTGAGTGGGCCTAGTCTGAATTATTCTACTTATGATAAAGAATTATATGCTCTTGTTCGGACTTTAGAAACATGGCAACATTATTTATGGCCCAAAGAATTTGTTATACGTTCTGATCATGAATCTTTGAAACATATTAAAAGTCAAGCTAAACTGAATCGTAGACATGCTAAATGGGTTGAATTCATTGAGACTTTCCCTTATGTCATTAAACACAAGAAGGGAAAAGAAAATGTTATTGCTGATGCATTGTCTCGTCGCTATACTATGCTTTCACAACTTGACTTCAAAATATTTGGTTTGGAGACCATCAAAGATCAATATGTGCATGATGCTGATTTTAAAGATGTAATGCAGAATTGTAAAGAAGGAAGAATGTGGAACATGTTTGTTGTTAATGATGGATTTGTGTTTCGTGCTAACAAGCTATGCATTCCAGCTAGCTCCGTTCGTCTTTTGTTGTTGCAGGAGGATTAATGGGACACTTTGGCGTGAAGAAGACGGAGGACGTACTTGCTACACATTTCTTTTGGCCAAAGATGAGACGGGATGTTGAGCGTTTTATTGCTCGCTGCACTACATGTCAAAAAGCTAAGTCACGACTCAATTCTCATGGGTTATATATGCCTTTGCCTGTACCTAGTGTTCCTTGGGAGGATATATCTATGGACTTTGTTTTAGGTTTACCTCGAACAAAGAAGGGGAGGGATAGCATATTTGTTGTCGTGGATAGATTCTCGAAAATGGCACACTTTATACCATGTCATAAAAGCGACGATGCTGTTAATGTTGCTGATTTGTTCTTTCGTGAAATTATTCGCTTGCATGGTGTGCCAAATACTATTGTTTTAGATCGTGATACTAAATTTCTTAGCCACTTTTGGAGATGTTTATGGGCTAAGTTGGGGACTAAACTGCTTTTTAGTACTACTTGTCACCCCCAAACTGATGGACAAACTGAAGTAGTCAATAGAACATTGTCTACTATGCTTAGGGCTGTTTTGAAGAATAATAAGAAAATGTGGGAGGAATGCTTGCATCATATTGAATTTGCTTATAATCGTTCATTGCATTCTACTACTAAGATGTGCCCTTTTGAAGTTGTGTATGGTTTCCTACCTCGTGCACCTATTGATTTGTTGCCTCTTCCATCTTCGGAGAAGGTGAATTTTGATGCTAAACAACGTGCTGAATTGATTTTAAAAATGCATGAGTTAACTAAGGAAAACATTGAGCGTATGAATGCTAAATATAAACTTGCTGGAGATAAGGGTAGAAAACATGTTGTGTTTGCACCTGGAGATCTTGTTTGGTTACATTTGCGTAAGGATAGATTTCCTGATTTGCGCAAATCAAAGTTAATGCCACGTGCTGATGGTCCCTTTAAGGTGTTAGAGAATATAAATGATAATGCATATAAACTTGAGCTGCCTGCAGATTTTGGGGTCAGTCCCACTTTTCACATTGCAGATTTGAAGCCTTATTTGGGTGAGGAAGATGAACTTCCGTCGAGGACGACTTCATTTCAAGAAGGGGAGGATGATGAGGACATCAATACAATTGTTACACCCACAGCCCCTGCTGCTATACATACTGGACCAATTACTAGAGCTCGTGCACGCCAACTAAATTACCAGGTACTTTCGTTTCTTGGTAATGATTCTAATGTTCATGAGAATATGATGCTGCCTAAATTGGATACATTTGTTTTGCTTACAAATGAAGGTCCTAGCTTGGAGAAGGATGAGCATTTGATAGAGGCAAAGGTGTCCCGTCTTTCGATGAGATGATGGATATCGCTTTGGTGGCAGTCGACTTTGACGATCCGACTACGAACGTGCGAGGACGTCGCGCCTTAGCAATCGCTAAACCAGCTCCGAGAGGTTATTAACCACGCCGGAGCACGATCAACCTGACCACGAGGGTCTGTTTCCTGCGAGCAAACGAAGAACAAGCAAGAAACTGAGATTGCAATCTGGATATTGCGAATATAAGATGAAAGCTTTATTGATCAAGGTGGGGTTCTGTGACGCCTTTGTCTGGTCGTTGAACACAAATGAAGTACGCGAAGTTGCAGCTATGGCGAACTTTTAATCTAAACAAAACCCAAAGTCTAAACGATGCCCTAAGGGCTGTATATATGGAGGAAGAGGGGGGAATTTCGTGGCCCTTGGTGGAGGGGTCCGAAATCAACCCTATCTCTTGTTTCCCCACACATACGGACTCTAAAAATAGCCTATACTTATGTATTTCGAAATTACATGGGCCTGGCCCAATAATAAGGTGACGCAGCACCTAAAATAGCCTCGGGACGAAATTTATGAAGTGGCATCTTGTATATTTCGTCCAAGGCTTCATGCACCCATTAGGGTGGCCTCAAAGTCCTGAAATCATCACTTGTAACTCCGTTCTTGTTTCCCTTGCACATGCCATCATCTCCATGCTTGTTCTTGCTCCAATGTTCATCCTTCTCCAAGCTAGGCCCTTCATTTGTAAGCAAAACAAATGTATCCAATTTAGGCAGCATCATATTCTCATGAACATTAGAATCATTACCAAGAAACGAAAGTACCTGGTAATTTAGTTGGCGTGCACGAGCTCTAGTAATTGGTCCAGTATGTATAGCAGCAGGGGCTGTGGGTGTAACAATTGTATTGATGTCCTCATCATCCTCCCCTTCTTGAAATGAAGTCGTCCTCGACGGAAGTTCATCTTCCTCACCCAAATAAGGCTTCAGATCTGCAATGTTAAAAGTGGGACTAACCCCAAAATCTGCAGGCAGCTCAAGTTTATATGCATTATCATTTATTTTCTCTAACACCTTAAAGGGACCATCAGTACGTGGCATTAGCTTTGATTTGCGCAAATTAGGAAATCTATCCTTACGCAAATGTAACCAAACAAGATCTCCAGGTGCAAACATGATGAGGACATGACTACCTTGGATATGACCAAAAATATTGCATATATGCATATTTGTCAGGTGATTTCTAGTGCAAACTATTCAATAATCTATTTATGTTATCCAGAACAAAAATACTTCACACACTTTTGTGTTTTGTCTAATTGCAGGTGTATGGGACATTTGTACAATCCACATATGAAGATAAGGAAGAAAGAGATGTTTATTCGCTGTCCAAAAAGTTCTCTCGCGTCACTTTTGGCCCAAGAGAAGATAGAGTCCAAGTCTCTCACGTTCTGGATTCAGATTCGGACTGCACAGACATACCTGACTCAAAACGCACACAAGTTTTTCATACAGACTCCGAATTGGGTGATTCTTTTTTTGTTGGAAACTAGATTTCGTGCACTTTCCAACCCAATTGGAATCACCTTCAAATTCGTCCGGAGCGTTGAGTTGTGGACGAAACAATCTGATGCTGCAGCAGAATCCGAGTCAAACTACAAGTCCAAAGGTGTTACATCACCTCCACTTGGGCCCATTGGCCTTGTACGACCTAGATTTAGTTTTAGGCTGCCTTGGGACGTCCTCCCACCTCCTTGGCCGCCACCCCTTGCTCCTATATAAGTAGATCCATCTAGTAGCTTTTCCTTGGGATTTGTTTAGTTAAAAGTTAGCCATTGCAACTTCGTGTACTTCGTTTGTGTCCAACGACCAGACCAAGACCGCTTACGGATCCCCACCTTTATCAATACTTCATATATACTCGCAATATTCAGATTGCTTTTATCATATTCTTGCTTGTTCTTCGATTGCTTGCAGGAATAGACCTTCGTGGTCAGGTTGATCGTGCTCCGGCGTGGTCAATAACCTCCCGGAGTTGGTTTAGCGATTGCTAAGGCACAACGTCGTTGCACGTTTGTAGTCGGATCGTCAAAGTCGTCTCCGCCAAATCGATAGTTATCATCTCATCGAAAGATCGGGACACCCCGCCTCTATCAAGTGGTATCAGTTTTCAGGTTGCTCGGTGAGAATTTCCAGTTTTCCTAGATTAGATTTATTTTCTTACCTATTGTCCAAGAAAAAGCCACAAAAAAGAGTTAGATCGATTCATCCTTGGTCCAAGCCAGTCTGAGCCTTTGCAATTTTCTTTTCATTGGTTGCATAGTTGAATTATCGGTTGCATCGTCGTGTCGAGTTGCTGGTCTTAGTGTCTAGGTCGTTTAGAGTTTCGAGTTCTGTTCACATTTGTCACGCCACCGCTGCATCGTTATCCCTTCCGCTGTCCACCATCCATCCATCAGTTTCCACCACGTGCTACTGATGAAGACATCAATACAATTGTTACACCCACAGCCCCTGCTGCTATACATACTGGACCAATTACTAGAGCTCGTGCACGCCAACTAAATTACCAGGTACTTTCGTTTCTTGGTAATGATTCTAATGTTCATGAGAATATGATGCTGCCTAAATTGGATACATTTGTTTTGCTTACAAATGAAGGGCCTAGCTTGGAGAAGGATGAACATTGGAGCAAGAACAAGCATGGAGATGATGGCATGTGCAAGGGAAACAAGAACGGAGTTACAAGTGATGATTTCAGGACTTTGAGGCCACCCTAATGGGTGCATGAAGCCTTGGACGAAATATACAAGATGCCACTTCATAAATTTCGTCCCGAGGCTATTTTAGGTGCTGCGTCACCTTATTATTGGGCCAGGCCCATGTAATTTCGAAATACATAAGTATAGGCTATTTTTAGAGTCCGTATGTGTGGGGAAACAAGAGATAGGGTTGATTTCGGACCCCTCCACCAAGGGCCACGAAATTCCCCCCTCTTCCTCCATATATACAGCCCTTAGGGCATCGTTTAGACTTTGGGTTTTGTTTAGATTAAAAGTTCGCCATAGCTGCAACTTCGCGTACTTCGTTTGTGTTCAACGACCAGACAAAGGCGTCACAGAACCCCACCTTGATCAATAAAGCTTTCGTCTTATATTCGCAATATCCAGATTGCAATCTTAGTTTCTTGCTTGTTCTTCGTTTGCTCGCAGGAAACAGACCCTCGTTGATAGAGGCGGGGTGTCCCGATCTTTCGATGAGATGATAACTATCGATTTGGTGGAGACGACTTTGACGATCCGACTACAAACGTGCACGACGTTGCGCCTTAGCAATCGCTAAACCAATCTCCTGAGGTTACTGATGATGCCGGAAGCACGATCAGCCTGACCACGAAGGTCTATTCCTGCAAGCAATCGAAGAACGAGCAAGAATATGATAAAGCAATCTGAATATTGCAAATATATATGAGGTATTGATAATGGTGGGGATCCGTAAGCGGTCTTGGTCTGGTCGTTGGACACAAACGAAGTACACGAAGTTGCAATGGCTAACTTTTAACTAAACAAATCCCAAGGAAAAGCTACTAGATGGATCTACTTATATAGGAGCAAGGGGTGGCGGCCAAGGAGGTGGGAGGACGTCCCAAGGCAGCCTAAAACTAAATCTAGGTCGTACAAGGCCAATGGGCCCAAGTGGAGGTGATGTAACACCTTTGGACTTGTAGTTTGACTCGGATTCTGCTGCAGCATCAGATTGTTTCGTCCACAACTCAACGCTCCGGACGAATTTGAAGGTGATTCCAATTGGGTTGGAAAGTGCACGAAATCTAGTTTCCAATGCAAAAAGAATCACCCAATTCGGAGTCCGTATGAAAAACTTGTGTGCGTTTTGAGTCAGGTATGTCTGTGCAGTCCGAATCTGAATCCAGAACGTGAGAGATTTGGACTCTATCTTCTCTTGGGCCAAAAGTGACGTGAGAGAACTTTTTGGACAGCAAATAAACATCTCTTTCTTCCTTATCTTCATATGTGGATTGTACAAATGTCCCATACACCTGCAATTAGACAAAACACAAAAGTGTGTGAAGTATTTTTGTTCTGGATAACATAAATAGATTATTGAATAGTTTGCACTAGAAATCACCTGACAAATATGCATATATGCAATATTTTTGGTCATATCCAAGGTAGTCATGTCCTCATCACTTTGAGCTGTCCAATATGATGCAAGTTTAAAAGAGGCCGGAAACAACATATTACAATTCCGGAAACTCTTCATATGCAAATTTCGAAATTGGTCCAGATCTGAACAAAATATTATGTTAAAGTTGTTAAACAGCAAGTTAAAGTGCACCAAGATTATCTACATTGTTTACTAGTCAAGTTACATATAAAGTTCATTTAATTCGGAGCTACGGCCTAGAAGATATGAGCAAAACAAGTCAAACACGGCATTGATGCAAAATACATTCAAATAACATCACAAACACTCCTAAACATGGATGAAACAAGGTAACATGAAATACATGCAAAACCAAGCAAGTTTCATATAGAGCATGCTCCAAACGGAGCCACGGTTCAACAGATACACTCAATACAAGTTTCAAACACAATCTGCCCAAAACAGCGACTAAGCACTTTGCAAACAAGGAAACAACATGCTACAGGAAACACATGGACACAAACTTGACATGCACTAAAAGTACAGACAACATGCTTCAAATATCATTAAGGTTCCGGTTCATAGGCATCAGGATTAATCCAAGATGATCAATGCACAAAGCAACTTGATAGCACAGATTATGACTTAGTGAAAAACAGGGCACACATGTTAGCAGAAATAACATGCTGACATGTTGGAGGCATGAAACAATGATGATATAGTGCAAGATCATGGCAAACAAAAGCATGACATTAAATTACAAGTTAAACATGGCAAAACATGGTTACTAAGAATCTCCATATGTGTTGGGAATATAGCTACCAGGTAAGACCCGCCCAGGAGGAGCCAGGTCAACCCCAACGGCGGGTTACAAAAGGAGCCCAATAATACTCAAGGTGATAGTTTATTAAGACTTGTAGAAGGCCTAAGCCCAGAGGCGGCTTAAGGCCCAATATTGTAAACCGTCGTATGTAAGGAAAGACTTGTAAGAAAGGCATATAAAGAAGTCACCAAGCCGGACACGTTTTATGAATTGGCCGGGACTCTGTAGGCCGCCATGCGTCAACCCGTGTATATAAGGGGACGACCCGACGGCGTCTTAGGGCATGAAAACAAGAGATCGATAACCAAGCCGGCAGGTTAGCCCCTTGGTGATCGAAACCCCAGCAATTCCAACACAACTAGACGTAGGCTTTCACCTTCATCGTAAGGGGACGAACTAGTATAAACCTCTCATGTCCTTTGTCCCGATTAACCCCTTTAAGCTTCCCAGTTGCGATGGCCCTACGATTAAGTCCTTTTGCTAGGACATCTACCGTGACAATTCCACGACAGTTGGCGCCCACCATGGGGCCAGCGCATGGTGGATTTGAGTTCTTGAAGGGCAACTTCGAAGGGCTCAAGGGATACGCTGTGGGCCGGATGACCAAGAGTCGTCGCGGCAAACTCTACATCGACGACAAAGGCTAGGGGCCCGAGGCTGGCTCACTTGAGTATGGGTACCGGGCCCCCTTCAGCGGAATCCATGTCTTCATCGGCCAGATCAACGAATCGGGCCCTGAGCCGGTGATGAGGATATGACTACCTTGGATACGACCAAAAATATTGCATACATACATATTTGTCAGGTGATTTCTAATGCAAACTATTCAATAGTCTATTTATGTTATCCAGAACAAAAATACTTCACACACTTTTGTGTTTTGTCTAATTGCAGGTGTATGGGACATTTGTACAATCCACATATGAAGATAAGGGAAAAGGAGATGTTTAAGTTGTGTTCAAAAAGTCCTCTCACATCACTTTTGGGCCAAGAGAAGATAGAGTCCAAGTCTCTCACGTTCTGGATTCAGATTCGGACTGCACAGACATACCTGACTCAAAACGCCAACAACTTTTTCATACGAACTCCGAATTGGGTGATTCTTTTTTTGTTGGAAACTAGATTTCGTGCTCTTTCCATCCCAATTGGGACGTCCTCCCACCTCCTTGGCCGCCACCCCTTGCTCCTATATAAGTAGATCCATCTAGTAGCTTTTTCCTTGGGATTTGTTTAGTTAAAAGTTAGCTATTGCAACTGCGTGTACTTCGTTTGTGTCCAACGACCAGACCAAGACCGCTTCCGGATCCCCACCATTATCAATACTTCATATATATTTGCGATATTCAGATTGCTTTATCATATTCTTGCTCGTTCTTCAATTGCTTGCAGGAATAGAACTTCGTGGTCAGGCTGACCGTGCTTCCAGCATCGTCAGTAACCTCAGGAGATTGGTTTAGCGGTTGCTAAGGCGCAACATCGTGCACGTTCGTAGTCGGATCGTCAAAGTCGTCTCCACCAAATCGATAGTTATCATCTCATCGAAAGATCGGGACCCTCGCCTCTATCAAGTGGTATCAGTTTTCAGGTTGCTCGGTGAGAATTTCCAGTTTTCCTAGATTAGATTTATTTTCTTACCTATTGTCCAAGAAAAAGCCACAAAAAAGAGTTAGATCTTGATAGAGGCAAAGGTGTCCCGTCTTTCGATGAGATGATGGATATCGCTTTGGTGGAAGTCGACTTTGACGATCCGACCTACGAACGTGCGAGGACATCGCGCCTTAGCAATCGCTAAACCAACTCCGAGAGGTTATTGACCACGCCGGAGCACGATCAACCTGACCACGAGGGTCTGTTTCCTGCGAGCAAACGAAGAACAAGCAAGAAACTAAGATTGCAATCTGGATATTGCGAATATAAGATGAAAGCTTTATTGATCAAGGTGGGGTTCTGTGACGCCTTTGTCTGGTCGTTGAACACAAACGAAGTACGCGAAGTTGCAGCTATGGCGAACTTTTAATCTAAACAAAACCCAAAGTCTAAACGATGCCCTAAGGGCTGTATATATGGAGGAAGAGGGGGGAATTTCGTGGCCCTTGGTGGAGGGGTCCGAAATCAACCCTATCTCTTGTTTCCCCACACATACGGACTCTAAAAATAGCCTATACTTATGTATTTCGAAATTACATGGGCCTGGCCCAATAATAAGGTGACGCAGCACCTAAAATAGCCTCGGGACGAAATTTATGAAGTGGCATCTTGTATATTTCGTCCAAGGCTTCATGCACCCATTAGGGTGGCCTCAAAGTCCTGAAATCATCACTTGTAACTCCGTTCTTGTTTCCCTTGCACATGCCATCATCTCCATGCTTGTTCTTGCTCCAATGTTCATCCTTCTCCAAGCTAGGCCCTTCATTTGTAAGCAAAACAAATGTATCCAATTTAGGCAGCATCATATTCTCATGAACATTAGAATCATTACCAAGAAACGAAAGTACCTGGTAATTTAGTTGGCGTGCACGAGCTCTAGTAATTGGTCCAGTATGTATAGCAGCAGGGGCTGTGGGTGTAACAATTGTATTGATGTCCTCATCAACTACTAAGAAGTGGTGGTGGTGTATCACAAATCCGTCAAGCAAATCTCAAATTCTTACCAGTTCTTACCCAGCAGCAGGCGGTGATCGGCAACCGTTGTAGTCAAAAACTCTCAAAGCTTGGATAGAGCGATTACCAGGGAGAGTCAAACACACGACGTAGATGTATGTGGAGCTGGGAAGGCTTATAGTATGGTAGCAAAAAGGGTCAGCAATAATCAATTCAGAGATGCAAAGTTGAATAAACGCTCAACGACGGTACTGTGCTGGTCCTAGGCTAGACTGTGCTAGAGACGCGAGCCTAGAACACCAACAAAATCACGGCGCGGCACGTAAACAAGGGAAAAGCACACTCTGAAATTTTTTTTTCGCTCTTCTTTTTTTTTTGCGCTGCTTTTTTTTTGCGCTGCTTTTTTTTTCTGCGAAAAATCACTATAATGGCGAGTGTCTCAAAACTCTTCTTAGCTCAAAATGACAGGATGAGCACGAAATTGTTTCGACCAATTTTTTTTTTTGACTGCCCGGACCCAATAGCTGGAAACGGGTCAAAAAAAACTTCCTATAATGGCACCTGTCTCAAAACACTCAGAAACACCTAAAAATAGGATAGCCAGAAAATTTTTCGAAAAATGCGTTTTCGAAAAATTTTGGGCCTAAACGGAGCGTGGCTACCCGACTCCGGCTATCAATACAATTGTTACACCCACAGCCCCTGCTGCTATACATACTGGACCAATTACTAGAGCTCGTGCACGCCAACTAAATTACCAGGTACTTTCGTTTCTTGGTAATGATTCTAATGTTCATGAGAATATGATGCTGCCTAAATTGGATACATTTGTTTTGCTTACAAATGAAGGGCCTAGCTTGGAGAAGGATGAACATTGGAGCAAGAACAAGCATGGAGATGATGGCATGTGCAAGGGAAACAAGAACGGAGTTACAAGTGATGATTTCAGGACTTTGAGGCCACCCTAATGGGTGCATGAAGCCTTGGACGAAATATACAAGATGCCACTTCATAAATTTCGTCCCGAGGCTATTTTAGGTGCTGCGTCACCTTATTATTGGGCCAGGCCCATGTAATTTCGAAATACATAAGTATAGGCTATTTTTAGAGTCCGTATGTGTGGGGAAACAAGAGATAGGGTTGATTTCGGACCCCTCCACCAAGGGCCACGAAATTCCCCCCTCTTCCTCCATATATACAGCCCTTAGGGCATCGTTTAGACTTTGGGTTTTGTTTAGATTAAAAGTTCGCCATAGCTGCAACTTCGCGTACTTCGTTCGTGTTCAACGACCAGACAAAGGCGTCACAGAACCCCACCTTGATCAATAAAGCTTTCATCTTATATTCGCAATATCCAGATTGCAATCTTAGTTTCTTGCTTGTTCTTCGTTTGCTCGCAGGAAACAGACCCTCGTGGTCAGGTTGATCGTGCTCCGGCGTGGTCAATAACCTCTCGGAGTTGGTTTAGCGATTGCTAAGGCGCGACGTCCTCGCATGTTCGTAGTCGGATCGTCAAAGTCGACTTCCACCAAGGCGATATCCATCATCTCATCGAAAGACGGGACACCTTTGCCTCTATCAAGTGGTATCAGATTTCCAGGTTGCTCGGTGAGATTTTACAGTTTTTCGTAGTTTAGATCGAGTCTGTTCTTCATACCTATAGTCCACGAAAAAGCCAAAAAAAAATTAGGGTTAGTTCATCCCATCCGAACCAATCTGAGCCTTGCATAATCTTTTCTGTATTTGCTTTGTTGAATTTGCGGTTGCATCGTCGTGTTCAGTTGCTGGTCTTAGCGTCTAGTCTTTTAGAGTTTCGAGTTCTGTTCACAAGTTGTCACGCCGTCGCCGCACCATCATCATCGCCCCTGCCATCTACCACCACCGCTCCGAATCCGTATCCATATACCACCACCAATCCGTGTCCATATACCACCACCGATCCATATCCAAATACTACCACCGCTGCCATATACCACCACCATATATCCACCACCAATTCGAGTTCCTTGCTTATTAGGTTTGTTTTCGGGATCAATCTAGATTCCGATTTGTGTTTCCTTGCCGGAGTAGGTTTCGGAAAAAAAAAAGATTCAGAGTGTGTTTTTTCCCTTGTTTACGTGCCGCGCCGTGATTTTGTTGGTGTTCTAGGCTCGCGTCTCTAGCACAGTCTAGCCTAGGACCAGCACAGTACCGTCGTTGAGCGTTTATTCAATTTTGCATCTCTGAATTGATTATTGCTGACCCTTTTTGCTACCATACTATAAGCCTTCCCAGCTCCACATACATCTACGTCGTGTGTTCGACTCTCCCTGGTAATCGCTCTATCCAAGCTTTGAGAGTTTTTGACTACAACGGTTGCCGATCACCGCCTGCTGCTGGGTAAGAACTGGTAAGAATTTGAGATTTGCTTGACGGATTTGTGATACACCACCACCACTTCTTAGTAGTCTGTAGGATCATATTCTTGTGTGTTTCTATTGCTGCTAACCATGCCAGGATCACAAGCCGACGAGATTGACTGGGAGAATTTATCGAACAAGGAGCTTCATGATAAGTTTCAGCAAATGATGACTGAACAGGTGCAAGATGTGCTGAACAATTTTGAAGAGGCCATGGAGAAGATCACTGGCCTTGAGAAGACGTTCGAAACAAAGCTCGATAACAAGTTTAATGAATTGCTCGCGCGTCTTCCACCACCACCACCCGCTGCACCTAACGCACCTCTCCAACAACAACAACAACGACTACCTCCACGTCGCGAAGCAGACCTCCGCCGAGCAAGCCGTGTTCCTCTTGCGTTTGGCCAAACTGTTGGTGCCGCTGTTGATACTTCTGTGGCTCCTGCTGCTGATGCGGAGGAGGATGATTATGTGGGAGATTATGAGGATGAGGTTGATAAAAATCAACACTACATGCAGCCACCTGTACCACCACCAGCAGGTCGACCTCAGGTATATATTCGTAATGGTAGGCCTGCACCACCACCTCAGGTACGAGATGATGTCCATATTCCTAAACTGAAATTGAATATTCCACCATTTGAGGGTAGATATGTTCCTGATATATATCTTACTTGGGAGTTAGAAACTGAACAACGATTTACATGTTTACAATATCCTGAGGAGAGACGAGTTGCTGCTGCCGTTTGTGCTTTCACTAGTTTTGCATGTGTATGGTGGTCTGAACATTGTAGATTATATCCTATTCCAACTACTTGGGCTGCTTTGAAAACTGCTATGCGTACGCGTTGGGTTCCACCATATTATCAACGTGAATTGCTTCAAAAATTGCAGCGTTTAAGACAAGGGAAAAATTCTGTAGAAGAATATTATCAGGAATTACAAACTGGCATGATTAGATGTGGTATTGTTGAGGAGAATGAAGCTATGCTTGCACGTTTTCTGGGTGGATTAAATAGAGAGATTCAGACCATTCTAGACTATAAGGAGTATACTAATATCACTCGTTTATTCCATCTTGCTTGTAAAGCTGAACGTGAAGTGCAGGATCGACAAGCATTGGGGCGAACTAACTTTTCTGCAAGCCAACCTTCATCATGGACACCACGTGCATCTTCTACTTCAACTGCACCAGCACCTTCATCCGGTGCCACCTCCAGCCGTGATACAAGCAAACAGTCACAACCACCATTATCTGCCAAGAGTGCACCTGCGGGGCCTGCACAGCGTTCTTCTTCTTCCATGGCATCAACAGGGCACACAAGTGATACTATTTGTCGTCGTTGTAAGGGAGGAGGTCATTATGCGAGAGAATGCAAATCTCCGCGTGTGATGATTGCTACCGCGGATGGTGGATATGAGTCTGCTTGTGACTATGATGAGGAGACTTTGGCTCTTATTACACGTGAAGAACATGGTGGAGATGATTCTGATCATGAGACGCAATACATGGCTCCTGAAGACGCTGACAGGTATGAATGTTTAGTTGCTCAACGTGTTTTGAGTGTGCAGGTCACACAAGCTGAGCAAAATCAGAGGCACAATTTGTTCCATACCAAGGGAGTTGTGAAGGAACGTTCTGTGCGCGTCATCATAGACGGAGGGAGCTGCAACAACTTGGCTAGCATGGAGATGGTGGAGAAGCTTTCTCTCACCACAAGACCACATCCACATCCTTACTACATCCAATGGTTCAACAACAGCGGCAAGGTTAAGGTAACACGTATTGTTCGTGTGCATTTTAGTATCTCTACATATGCTGATTATGTTGATTGTGATGTGGTACCTATGCAAGCATGTTCCTTATTACTTGGTAGACCATGGCAATTTGATAAAAATTCTGTACACCATGGTAGAAACAATCACTATACTCTTGTTCATAAGGATAAAAATATTACTTTGCTTCCTATGACTCCTGATTCCATTTTGAAAGATGATATTAATAGAGCTAATAAAGCACAACAGGAGAAGAATAAGAGTGAAAATCAGATTGTGGCAAAAGAATTTGAGCAACAAATGAAGCCTCATAATAAGCCATCTAGTGTTGCTTCTGAAATTAAATTGAAAAGTGCATGTTTATTTGCTACCAAATCTGATATTGATGAGCTAGATTTCAGCAAATCTGTTTGCTATGCTTTTGTGTGCAAAGAGGCATTATTTTCATTCGAGGACGTGCCTTCCTCTTTGCCTCCTACTGTCACTAACATTTTGCAGGAGTTCGCTGACGTTTTTCCACAAGACATGCCACCGGGATTACCGCCTATTCGAGGGATTGAGCATCAGATTGACTTAATTCCCGGTGCTTCACTGCCAAACCGTGCACCATACCGTACCAATCCAGAGGAGACGAAGGAGATTATGCGTCAAGTACAAGAGCTTCTCGACAAAGGTTATATACGCGAATCCCTTAGTCCTTGTGCTGTTCCTATTATTCTAGTGCCGAAAAAGGATGGTACATCACGTATGTGTGTTGATTGTAGAGGCATTAATAATATTACTATTCGTTATCGTCATCCTATTCCTAGGCTAGATTATATGCTTGATGAATTGAGTGGCTCTACAATATTCTCCAAAGTTGATTTGCGTAGTGGCTACCATCAAATTCGTATGAAATTGGGAGATGAATGGAAAACAGCATTTAAAACTAAGTTTGGATTATATGAGTGGTTAGTCATGCCTTTTGGGTTAACTAATGCACCTAGTACTTTCATGAGATTAATGAACGAAGTTTTACGTGCTTTCATTGGACGATTTGTGGTAGTTTACTTTGATGACAAATTGATTTATAGCAGATCTTTGGAGGAACATTTGGAACATTTACGTGCTGTTTTTATTGCTCTACGTGATGCACGTTTGTTTGGTAACCTTGGGAAGTGCACCTTTTGCACCGACCGAGTATCTTTTCTTGGCTATGTTGTTACTCCACAGGGAATTGAAGTTGATAAAGCCAAGATTGAAGCTATTGAGAGTTGGCCGCAGCCCAAAACGGTCACACAAGTGAGGAGTTTTCTTGGCCTCGCTGGATTCTATAGGCGTTTTGTGAGAGATTTCAGCACCATTGCTGCACCTCTCAATGAGCTTACAAAGAAAGATGTGCCTTTTCTTTGGGGTACCGCACAGGAAGAAGCCTTCACGGTATTGAAAGATAAGTTGACACATGCTCCTTTACTCCAACTTCCTGATTTTAATAAGACTTTTGAGCTTGAATGTGATGCTAGTGGAATTGGATTAGGAGGTGTGTTATTACAAGATGGCAAACCTGTTGCTTACTTTTCTGAAAAATTGAGTGGGCCTAGTCTGAATTATTCTACTTATGATAAAGAATTATATGCTCTTGTTCGGACTTTAGAAACATGGCAACATTATTTATGGCCCAAAGAATTTGTTATTCATTCTGATCATGAATCTTTGAAACATATTAAAAGTCAAGCTAAACTGAATCGTAGACATGCTAAATGGGTGGAATTCATTGAGACTTTCCCTTATGTCATTAAACACAAGAAGGGAAAAGAAAATGTTATTGCTGATGCATTGTCTCGTCGCTATGCTATGCTTTCACAACTTGACTTCAAAATATTTGGTTTGGAGACCATCAAAGATCAATATGTGCATGATGCTGATTTTAAAGATGTAATGCAGAATTGTAAAGAAGGAAGAATGTGGAACAAGTTTGTTGTTAACGATGGATTTGTGTTTCGTGCTAACAAGCTATGCATTCCAGCTAGCTCCATTCGTCTTTTGTTGTTGCAGGAGGCGCATGGAGGAGGATTAATGGGACACTTTGGCGTGAAGAAGACGGAGGACGTACTTGCTACACATTTCTTTTGGCCAAAGATGAGACGGGATGTTGAGCGTTTTATTGCTCGCTGCACTACATGTCAAAAAGCTAAGTCACGACTCAATCCTCATGGTTTATATATGCCTTTGCCTGTACCTAGTGTTCCTTGGGAGGATATATCCATGGACTTTGTTTTAGGTTTACCTCGAACAAAGAAGGGGAGGGATAGCATATTTGTTGTCGTGGATAGATTCTCCAAAATGGTACACTTTATACCATGTCATAAAAGCGATGATGCTGTTAATGTTGCTGATTTGTTCTTTCGTGAAATTATTCGCTTGCATGGTGTACCAAATACTATTGTTTCAGATCGTGATACTAAATTTCTTAGCCACTTTTGGAGATGTTTATGGGCTAAGTTGGGGACTAAACTGCTTTTTAGTACTACTTGTCACCCCCAAACTGATGGACAAACTGAAGTAGTCAATAGAACGTTGTCTACTATGCTTAGGGCTGTTTTGAAGAATAATAAGAAAATGTGGGAGGAATGCTTGCCTCATATTGAATTTGCTTATAATCGTTCATTGCATTCTACTACTAAGATGTGCCCTTTTGAAGTTGTGTATGGTTTCCTACCTCGTGCACCTATTGATTTGTTGCCTCTTCCATCTTCGGAGAAGGTTAATTTTGATTCTAAACAACGTGCTGAATTGATTTTAAAAATGCATGAGTTAACTAAGGAAAACATTGAGCGTATGAATGCTAAATATAAACTTGCTGGAGATAAGGGTAGAAAACATGTTGTGTTTGCACCTGGAGATCTTGTTTGGTTACATTTGCGTAAGGATAGATTTCCTGATTTGCGCAAATCAAAGCTAATGCCACGTGCTGATGGTCCCTTTAAGGTGTTAGAGAAAATAAATGATAATGCATATAAACTTGAGCTGCCTGCAGATTTTGGGGTTAGTCCCACTTTTAACATTGCAGATTTGAAGCCTTATATGGGTGAGGAAGATGAACTTCCGCCGAGGACGACTTCATTTCAAGAAGGGGAGGATTGATAGAGGCGGGGGTGTCCCGATCTTTCGATGAGATGATAACTATCGATTTGGTGGAGACGACTTTGACAATCCGACTACGAACGTGCACAACGTTGCGCCTTAGCAATCGCTAAACCAATCTCCTGAGGTTACTGACGATGCCGGAAGCACGGTCAGCCTGACCACGAAGGTCTATTCCTGCAAGCAATCGAAGAACGAGCAAGAATATGATAAAGCAATCTGAATATTGCAAATATATATGAGGTATTGATAATGGTGGGGATCCGTAAGCGGTCTTGGTCTGGTCGTTGGACACAAACGAAGTACACGAAGTTGCAATGGCTAACTTTTAACTAAACAAATCCCAAAGTCTAAACGATGCCCTAAGGGCTGTATATATGGAGGAAGAGGGGGGAATTTCGTGGCCCTTGGTGGAGGGGTCCGAAATCAACCCTATCTCTTGTTTCCCCACACATACGGACTCTAAAAATAGCCTATACTTATGTATTTCGAAATTACATGGGCCTGGCCCAATAATAAGGTGACGCAGCACCTAAAATAGCCTCGGGACGAAATTTATGAAGTGGCATCTTGTATATTTCATCCAAGGCTTCATGCACCCATTATGGTGGCTTCAAAGTCCTGAAATCATCACTTGTAACTCCGTTATTGTTCCCCTTGCGCATGCCATCATCTCCATGCTTGTTCTTGCTCCAATGTTCATCCTTCTCCAAGCTAGGCCCTTCATTTGTAAGCAAAACAAATGTATCCAATTTAGGCAGCATCATATTCTCATGAACATTAGAATCATTACCAAGAAACGAAAGTACCTGGTAATTTAGTTGGCGTGCACGAGCTCTAGTAATTGGTCCAGTATGTATAGCAGCAGGGGCTGTGGGTGTAACAATTGTATTGATGTCCTCATCATCCTCCCCTTCTTGAAATGAAGTCGTCCTCGACGGAAGTTCATCTTCCTCACCCAAATAAGGCTTCAAATCTGGAATGTTAAAAGTGGGACTAACCCCAAAATTTGCAGGCAGCTCAAGTTTATATGCATTATCATTTATTTTCTCTAACACCTTAAAGGGACCATCAGCACGTGGCATTAACTTTGATTTGCGCAAATCAGGAAATCTATCCTTACGCAAATGTAACCAAACAAGATCTCCAGGTGCAAACACAACATGTTTTCTACCCTTATCTCCAGCAAGTTTATATTTAGCATTCATACGCTCAATGTTTTTGATGAGGACATCAATACAATTGTTACACCCACAGCCCCTGCTGCTATACATACTGGACCAATTACTAGAGCTCGTGCACGCCAACTAAATTACCAGGTACTTTCGTTTCTTGGTAATGATTCTAATGTTCATGAGAATATGATGCTGCCTAAATTGGATACATTTGTTTTGCTTACAAATGAAGGGCCTAGCTTGGAGAAGGATGAACATTGGAGCAAGAACAAGCATGGAGATGATGGCATGCGCAAGGGGAACAGTAACGGAGTTACAAGTGATGATTTCAGGACTTTGAAGCCACCATAATGGGTGCATGAAGCCTTGGACGAAATATACAAGATGCCACTTCATAAATTTCGTCCCGAGGCTATTTTAGGTGCTGCGTCACCTTATTATTGGGCCAGGCCCATGTAATTTCGAAATACATAAGTATAGGCTATTTTTAGAGTCCGTATGTGTGGGGAAACAAGAGATAGGGTTGATTTCGGACCCCTCCACCAAGGGCCACGAAATTCCCCCCTCTTCCTCCATATATACAGCCCTTAGGGCATCGTTTAGACTGAGGGTTTTGTTTAGATTAAAAGTTCGCCATAGCTGCAACTTCGCGTACTTCGTTTGTGTTCAACGACCAGACAAAGGCGTCACAGAACCCCACCTTGATCAATAAAGCTTTCATCTTATATTCGCAATATCCAGATTGCAATCTTAGTTTCTTGCTTGTTCTTCGTTTGCTCGCAGGAAACAGACCCTCGTGGTCAGGTTGATCGTGCTCCGGCGTGGTCAATAACCTCTCGGAGTTGGTTTAGCGATTGCTAAGGCGCGACGTCCTCGCACGTTCGTAGTCGGATCGTCAAAGTCGACTTCCACCAAAGCGAAATCCACCATCTCATCGAAAGACGGGACACCTTTGCCTCTATCAAGGAAGAATGTGGAACAAGTTTGTTGTTAACGATGGATTTGTGTTTCGTGCTAACAAGCTATGCATTCCAGCTAGCTCCGTTCGTCTTTTGTTGTTGCAGGAGGCGCATGGAGGAGGATTAATGGGACACTTTGGCGTGAAGAAGACGGAGGACGTACTTGCTACACATTTCTTTTGGCCAAAGATGAGACGGGATGTTGAGCGTTTTATTGCTCGCTGCACTACATGTCAAAAAGCTAAGTCACGACTCAATCCTCATGGTTTATATATGCCTTTGCCTGTACCTAGTGTTCCTTGGGAGGATATATCTATGGACTTTGTTTTAGGTTTACCTCGAACAAAGAAGGGGAGGGATAGCATATTTGTTGTCGTGGATAGATTCTCGAAAATGGTACACTTTATACCATGTCATAAAAGCGATGATGCTGTTAATGTTGCTGATTTGTTCTTTCGTGAAATTATTCGTTTGCATGGTGTGCCAAATACTATTGTTTCAGATCGTGATACTAAATTTCTTAGCCACTTTTGGAGATGTTTATGGGCTAAGTTGGGGACTAAACTGCTTTTTAGTACTACTTGTCACCCCCAAACTGATGGACAAACTGAAGTAGTCAATAGAACATTGTCTACTATGCTTAGGGCTGTTTTGAAGAATAATAAGAAAATGTGGGAGGAATGCTTGCCTCATATTGAATTTGCTTATAATCGTTCATTGCATTCTACTACTAAGATGTGCCCTTTTGAAGTTGTGTATGGTTTCCTACCTCGTGCACCTATTGATTTGTTGCCTCTTCCATCTTCGGAGAAGGTTAATTTTGATTCTAAACAACGTGCTGAATTGATTTTAAAAATGCATGAGTTAACTAAGGAAAACATTGAGCGTATGAATGCTAAATATAAACTTGCTGGAGATAAGGGTAGAAAACATGTTGTGTTTGCACCTGGAGATCTTGTTTGGTTACATTTGCGTAAGGATAGATTTCCTGATTTGCGCAAATCAAAGTTAATGCCACGTGCTGATGGTCCCTTTAAGGTGTTAGAGAAAATAAATGATAATGCATATAAACTTGAGCTGCCTGCAGATTTTGGGGTTAGTCCCACTTTTAACATTGCAGATTTGAAGCCTTATTTGGGTGAGGAAGATGAGTTTCCGTCGAGGACGACTTCATTTCAAGAAGGGGAGGATGATGAGGACATCAATACAATTGTTACACCCACAGCCCCTGCTGCTATACATACTGGACCAATTACTAGAGCTTGTGCACGCCAACTAAATTACCAGGTACTTTCGTTTCTTGGTAATGATTCTAATGTTCATGAGAATATGATGCTGCCTAAATTGGATACATTTGTTTTGCTTACAAATGAAGGGCCTAGCTTGGAGAAGGATGAACATTGGAGCAAGAACAAGCATGGAGATGATGGCATGCGCAAGGGGAACAAGAACGGAGTTACAAGTGATGATTTCAGGACTTTGAAGCCACCATAATGGGTGCATGAAGCCTTGGACGAAATATACAAGATGCCACTTCATAAATTTCGTCCCGAGGCTATTTTAGGTGCTGTGTCACCTTATTTTTGGGCCAGGCCCATGTAATTTCGAAATACATAAGTATAGGCTATTTTTAGAGTCCGTATGTGTGGGGAAACAAGAGATAGGGTTGATTTCGGACCCCTCCACCAAGGGCCACGAAATTCCCCCCTCTTCCTCCATATATACAGCCCTTAGGGCATCGTTTAGACTTTGGGTTTTGTTTAGATTAAAAGTTCGCCATAGCTGCAACTTCGCGTACTTCGTTTGTGTTCAACGACCAGACAAAGGCGTCACAGAACCCCACCTTGATCAATAAAGCTTTCATCTTATATTCGCAATATCCAGATTGCAATCTTAGTTTCTTGCTTGTTCTTCGTTTGCTCGCAGGAAACAGACCCTCGTGGTCAGGTTGATCGTGCTCCGGCGTGGTCAATAACCTCTCGGAGTTGGTTTAGCGATTGCTAAGGCGCGACGTCCTCGCACGTTCGTAGTCGGATCGTCAAAGTCGACTTCCACCAAAGCGAAATTCACCATCTCATCGAAAGACGGGACACCTTTGCCTCTATCACATGCGCTCAATGTTTTCCTTAGTTAACTCATGCATTTTTAAAATCAATTCAGCACGTTGTTTAGCATCAAAATTAACCTTCTCCAAAGATGGAAGAGGCAACAAATCAATAGGTGCATGAGGTAGGAAACCATACACAACTTCAAAAGGGCACATCTTAGTAGTAGAATGCAATGAACGATTATAAGCAAATTCAATATGAGGCAAGCATTCCTCCCACATTTTCTTATTATTCTTCAAAACAGCCCTAAGCATAGTAGACCACGTTCTATTGACTACTTCAGTTTGTCCATCAGTTTGGGGGTGACAAGTAGGACTAAAAAGCAGTTTAGTCCCCAACTTAGCCCATAAACATCTCCAAAAGTGGCTAAGAAATTTAGTATCACGATCTGAAACAATAGTATTTGGCACACCATGCAAGCGAATAATTTCACGAAAGAACAAATCAGCAACATTAACAGCATCATCGCTTTTATGACATGGTATAAAGTGTGCCATTTTCGAGAATCTATCCACGACAACAAATATGCTATCCCTCCCCTTCTTTGTTCGAGGTAAACCTAAAACAAAGTCCATAGATATATCCTCCCAAGGAACACTAGGTACAGGCAAAGGCATATATAAACCATGAGGATTGAGTCGTGACTTAGCTTTTTGACATGTAGTGCAGCGAGCAATAAAACGCTCAACATCCCATCTCATCTTTGGCCAAAAGAAATGTGTAGCAAGTA
>NW_025226199.1:177182-235445 GCF_018294505.1 Triticum aestivum | reverse complement strand
CTACTTGGGCTGCTTTGAAAACTGCTATGCGTACGCGTTGGGTTCCACCATATTATCAACGTGAATTGCTTCAAAAATTGCAGCGTTTAAGACAAGGAAAAAATTCTGTAGAAGAATATTATCAGGAATTACAAACTGGCATGATTAGATGTGGTATTGTTGAGGAGAATGAAGCTATGCTTGCACGTTTTCTGGGTGGATTAAATAGAGAGATTCAGACCATTCTAGACTATAAGGAGTATACTAATATCACTCGTTTATTCCATCTTGCTTGTAAAGCTGAACGTGAAGTGCAGGATCGACAAGCATTGGGGCGAACTAACTTTTCTGCAGGCCGACCTTCATCATGGACACCACGTGCATCTTCTACTTCAACTGCACCAGCACCTCCATCCGGTGCCACCTCCAGCCGTGATACAAGAAAACAGGCACAACCACCATTATCTGCCAATAGCACACCTGCGGGGCCTGCACAGCGTTCTTCTTCTTCCATGGCATCAACAGGGCACACAAGTGATATTATTTGTCATCGTTGTAAGGGAGGAGGTCATTATGCGAGGGAATGCAAATCTCCGCGTGTGATGATTGCTACTGCGGATGGTGGATATGAGTCCGCTAGTGACTATGATGAGGAGACATTGGCTCTTATTACACGTGAAGAACATGGTGGAGATGATTCTGATCATGAGACACAATACATGGCTCCTGAAGACGCTGACAGGTATGAATGTTTAGTTGCTCAACGTGTTTTGAGTGTGCAGGTCACACAAGCTGAGCAAAATCAGAGGCACAATTTGTTCCATACCAAGGGAGTTGTGAAGGAACGTTCTGTGCGCGTCATAATAGACGGAGGGAGCCGCAACAACTTGGCTAGCATGGAGATGGTGGAGAAGCTTTCTCTCACCACAAGACCACATCCACATCCTTACTACATCCAATGGTTCAACAACAGCGGCAAGGTTAAGGTAACACGTACTGTTCGTGTGCATTTTAGTATCTCTACATATGCTGATTATGTTGATTGTGATGTGGTACCTATGCAAGCATGTTCCTTATTACTTGGTAGACCATGGCAATTTGATAAAAATTCTGTACACCATGGTAGAAACAATCACTATACTCTTGTTCATAAGGATAAAAATATTACTTTGCTTCCTATGACCCCTGATTCCATTTTGAAAGATGATATTAATAGAGCTAATAAAGCACAACAGGAGAAGAATAAGAGTGAAAATCAGATTGTGGCAAAAGAATTTGAGCAACAAATGAAGCCTAATAATAAACCATCTAGTGTTGCTTCTGAAATTAAATTGCAAAGTGCATGTTTATTTGCCACCAAATCTGATATTGATGAGCTAGATTTCAGCAAATCTGTTTGCTATGCTTTTGTGTGCAAAGAGGCATTATTTTCATTCGAGGACGTGCCTTCCTCTTTGCCTCCTGCTGTCACTAACATTTTGCAGGAGTTCGCTGACGTTTTTCCACAAGACGTGCCACCGGGATTACCGCCTATTCGAGGGATTGAGCATCAGATCGACTTAATTCCCGGTGCTTCACTGCCAAACCGTGCACCATACCGTACCAATCCAGAGGAGACGAAGGAGATTATGCGTCAAGTACAAGAGCTTCTCGACAAAGGTTATATACGCGAATCCCTTAGTCCTTGTGCTGTTCCTATTATTCTAGTGCCGAAAAAGGATGGTACATCACGTATGTGTGTTGATTGTAGAGGCATTAATAATATTACTATTCGTTATCGTCATCCTATTCCTAGGCTAGATGATATACTTGATGAATTGAGTGGCTCTACAATATTCTCCAAAGTTGATTTGCGTAGTGGCTACCATCAAATTCGTATGAAATTGGGAGATGAATGGAAAACAGCATTTAAAACTAAGTTTGGATTATATGAGTGGTTAGTCATGCCTTTTGGGTTAACTAATGCACCTAGTACTTTCATGAGATTAATGAACGAAGTTTTACGTGCTTTCATTGGACGATTTGTGGTAGTTTACTTTGATGACATATTGATTTATAGCAGATCTTTGGAAGAACATTTGGAACATTTACGTGCTGTTTTTATTGCTCTACGTGATGCACGTTTGTTTGGTAACCTTGGGAAGTGCACCTTTTGCACCGACCGAGTATCTTTTCTTGGCTATGTTGTTACTCCACAGGGAATTGAAGTTGATAAAGCCAAGATTGAAGCTATTGAGAGTTGGCCGCAGCCAAAACGGTCACACAAGTTGATAGAGGCGGAGGTGTCCCGTCTTTCGATGAGATGGTGGATTTCGCTTTGGTGGAAGTCGACTTTGACGATCCGACTACGAACGTGCGAGGACGTCGCGCCTTAGCAATCGCTAAACCAACTCCGAGAGGTTATTGACCACGCCGGAGCACGATCAACCTGACCACGAGGGTCTGTTTCCTGCGAGCAAACGAAGAACAAGCAAGAAACTAAGATTGCAATCTGGATATTGCGAATATAAGATGAAAGCTTTATTGATCAAGGTGGGGTTCTGTGACGCCTTTGTCTGGTCGTTGAACACAAACGAAGTACGCGAAGTTGCAGCTATGGCGAACTTTTAATCTAAACAAAACCCAAAGTCTAAACGATGCCCTAAGGGCTGTATATATGTAGGAAGAGGGGGGAATTTCGTGGCCCTTGGTGGAGGGGTCCGAAATCAACCCTATCTCTTGTTTCCCCACACATACGGACTCTAAAAATAGCCTATACTTATGTATTTCGAAATTACATGGGCCTGGCCCAATAATAAGGTGACGCAGCACCTAAAATAGCCTCGGGACGAAATTTATGAAGTGGCATCTTGTATATTTCGTCCAAGGCTTCATGCACCCATTATGGTGGCTTCAAAGTCCTGAAATCATCACTTGTAACTCTGTTCTTGTTCCCCTTGCGCATGCCATCATCTCCATGCTTGTTCTTGCTCCAATGTTCATCCTTCTCCAAGCTAGGCCCTTCATTTGTAAGCAAAACAAATGTATCCAATTTAGGCAGCATCATATTCTCATGAGTATTAGAATCATTACCAAGAAACGAAAGTACCTGGTAATTTAGTTGGCGTGCACGAGCTCTAGTAATTGGTCCAGTATGTATAGCAGCAGGGGCTGTGGGTGTAACAATTGTATTGATGTCCTCATCATCCTCCCCTTCTTGAAATGAAGTCGTCCTCGACGGAAGTTCATCTTCCTCACTCAAATAAGGCTTCAAATCTGCAATGTTAAAAGTGGGACTAACCCCAAAATCTGCAGGCAGCTCAAGTTTATATGCATTATCATTTATTTTCTCTAACACCTTAAAGGGACCATCAGCACGTGGCATTAACTTTGATTTGCGCAAATCAGGAAATCTATCCTTACGCAAATGTAACCAAACAAGATCTCCAGGTGCAAACACAACATGTTTTCTACCCTTATCTCCAGCAAGTTTATATTTAGCATTCATACGCTCAATGTTTTCCTTAGTTAACTCATGCATTTTTAAAATCAATTCAGCACGTTGTTTAGCATCAAAATTAACCTTCTCCGAAGATGGAAGAGGCAACCAATCAATAGGTGCACGAGGTAGGAAACCATACACAACTTCAAAAGGGCACATCTTAGTAGTAGAATGCAATGAACGATTATAAGCAAATTCAATATGAGGCAAACATTCCTCCCACATTTTCTTATTATTCTTCAAAACAGCCCTAAGCATAGTAGACAACGTTCTATTGACTACTTCAGTTTGTCCATCAGTTTGGGGGTGACAAGTAGTACTAAAAAGCAGTTTAGTCCCCAACTTAGCCCATAAACATCTCCAAAAATGGCTAAGAAATTTAGTATCACGATCTGAAACAATAGTATTTGGCACACCATGCAAGCGAATAATTTCACGAAAGAACAAATCAGCAACATTAACAGCATCATCGCTTTTATGACATGGTATAAAGTGTGCCATTTTCGAGAATCTATCCACGACAACAAATATGCTATCCCTCCCTTTCTTTGTTCGAGGTAAACCTAAAACAAAGTCCATAGATATATCCTCCCAAGGAACACTAGGTACAGGCAAAGGCATATATAAACCATAAGGATTGAGTCGTGACTTAGCTTTTTGACATGTAGTGCATCGAGCAATAAAACCCTCAACATCCCGTCTCATCTTTGGCCAAAAGAAATGTGTAGCAAGTACGTCCTCCGTCTTCTTCACGCCAAAGTGTCCCATTAATCCTCCTCCATGCGCCTCCTGCAACAACAAAAGACGAACGGAGCTAGCTGGAATGCATAGCTTGTTAGCACGAAACACAAATCCATCGTTAACGACAAACTTGTTCCACATTCTTCCTTCTTTACAATTCTGCATTACATCTTTAAAATCAGCATCATGCACATATTGAACTTTGATGGTCTCCAAACCAAATATTTTGAAGTCAAGTTGTGAAAGCATAGTATAGCGACGAGACAATGCATCAGCAATAACATTTTCTTTTCCCTTCTTGTGTTTAATGACATAAGGGAAAGTCTCAATGAATTCAACCCATTTAGCATGTCTACGATTCAGTTTAGCTTGACTTTTAATATGTTTCAAAGATTCATGATCAGAATGTATAACAAATTCTTTGGGCCATAAATAATGTTGCCATGTTTCGAAAGTCCGAACAAGAGCATATAATTCTTTATCATAAGTAGAATAATTCAGACTAGGCCCACTCAATTTTTCAGAAAAGTATGCAACAGGTTTGCCATCTTGTAATAACACACCTCCTAATCCAATTCCACTAGCATCACATTCAAGCTCAAAAGTCTTATTAAAATCAGGAAGTTGGAGTAAAGGAGCATGTGTCAACTTATCTTTCAATACCGTGAAGGCTTCTTCCTGTGCGGTACCCCAAAGAAAAGGCACATCTTTCTTTGTAAGCTCATTGAGAGGTGCAGCAATGGTGCTGAAATCTCTCACAAAACGCCTATAGAATCCAGCGAGGCCAAGAAAACTCCTCACTTGTGTGACCGTTTTGGGCTGCGGCCAACTCTCAATAGCTTCAATCTTGGCTTTATCAACTTCAATTCCCTGTGGAGTAACAACATAGCCAAGCTAAGATACTCGGTCGGTGCAAAAGGTGCACTTCCCAAGGTTACCAAACAAACGTGCATCACGTAGAGCAATAAAAACAGCACGTAAATGTTCCAAATGTTCCTCCAAAGATCTGCTATAAATCAATAGTTCATCAAAGTAAACTACCACAAATCGTCCAATGAAAGCACGTAAAACTTCGTTCATTAATCTCATGAAAGTACTAGGTGCATTAGTTAACCCAAAAGGCATGACTAACCACTCATATAATCCAAACTTAGTTTTAAATGCTGTTTTCCATTCATCTCCCAATTTCATACGAATTTGATGGTAGCCACTACGCAAATCAACTTTGGAGAATATTGTAGAGCCACTCAATTCATCAAGCATATCATCTAGCCTAGGAATAGGATGACGATAACGAATAGTAATATTATTAATGCCTCTACAATCAACACACATACGTGATGTACCATCCTTTTTCGGCACTAGAATAATAGGAACAGCACAAGGACTAAGGGATTCGCGTATATAACCTTTGTCGAGAAGCTCTTGTACTTGACGCATAATCTCCTTCGTCTCCTCTGGATTGGTACGGTATGGTGCACGGTTTGGCAGTGAAGCACCGGGAATTAAGTCAATCTAATGCTCAATCCCTCGAATAGGCGGTAATCCCGGTGGCACGTCTTGTGGAAAAACGTCAGCGAACTCCTGCAAAATGTTAGTGACAGTAGGAGGCAAAGAGGAAGGCACGTCCTCGAATGAAAATAATGCCTCTTTGCACACAAAAGCATAGCAAACAGATTTGCTGAAATCTAGCTCATCAATATCAGATTTGGTGGCAAATAAACATGCACTTTTCAATTTAATTTCAGAAGCAACACTAGATGGTTTATTATTAGGCTTCATTTGTTGCTCAAATTCTTTTGCCACAATCTGATTTTCACTCTTATTCTTCTCCTGTTGTGCTTTATTAGCTCTATTAATATCATCTTTCAAAATGGAATCAGGAGTCATAGGAAGCAAAGTAATATTTTTATCCTTATGAACAAGAGTATAGTGATTGTTTCTACCATGGTGTACAGAATTTTTATCAAATTGCCATGGTCTACCAAGTAATAAGGAACATGCTTGCATAGGTACCACATCACAATCAACATAATCAGCATATGTAGAGATATTAAAATGCACACGAACAGTACGTGTTACCTTAACCTTGCCGCTGTTGTTGAACCATTGGATGTAGTAAGGATGTGGATGTGGTCTTGTGGTGAGAGAAAGCTTCTCTACCATCTCCATGCTAGCCAAGTTGTTGCAGCTCCCTCCGTCTATTATGACGCGCACAGAACGTTCCTTCAAAACTCCCTTGGTATGGAACAAATTGTGCCTCTGATTTTGCTCAGCTTGTGTGACCTGCACACTCAAAACACGTTGAGCAACTAAACATTCATACATGTCAGCGTCTTCAGGAGCCATGTATTGCGTCTCATGATCAGAATCATCTCCACCATGTTCTTCACGTGTAATAAGAGCCAATGTCTCCTCATCATAGTCACTAGCGGACTCATATCCACCATCCGCGGTAGCAATCATCACACGCGGAGATTTGCATTCCCTCGCATAATGACTGATAGAGGCAAAGGTGTCCCGTCTTTCGATGAGATGATGGATATCGCTTTGGTGGAAGTCGACTTTGACGATCCGACTACGAACGTGCGAGGACGTCGCGCCTTATCAATCGCTAAACCAACTCCGAGAGGTTATTGACCACGCCGGAGCACGATCAACCTGACCACAAGGGTCTGTTTCCTGCGAGCAAATGAAGAACAAGCAAGAAACTAAGATTGCAATCTGGATATTGCGAATATAAGATGAAAGCTTTATTGATCAAAGTGGGGTTCTGTGACGCCTTTGTCTGGTCGTTGAACACAAACGAAGTACGCGAAGTTGCAGCTATGGCGAACTTTTAATCTAAAAAAAACCCAAAGTCTAAACGTTGCCCTAAGGGCTGTATATATGGAGGAAGAGGGGGGAATTTCGTGGCCCTTGGTGGAGGGGTCCGAAATCAACCCTATCTCTTGTTTCCCCACACATACGGACTCTAAAAATAGCCTATACTTATGTATTTCGAAATTACATGGGCCTGGCCCAATAATAAGGTGACGCAGCACCTAAAATAGCCTCGGGATGAAATTTATGAAGTGGCATCTTGTATATTTCGTCCAAGGCTTCATGCACCCATTATGGTGGCTTCAAAGTCCTGAAATCATCACTTGTAACTCCGTTCTTGTTCCCCTTGCGCATGCCATCATCTCCATGCTTGTTCTTGCTCCAATGTTCATCCTTCTCCAAGCTAGGCCCTTCATTTGTAAGCAAAACAAATGTATCCAATTTAGGCAGCATCATATTCTCATGAACATTAGAATCATTACCAAGAAACGAAAGTACCTGGTAATTTAGTTGGCGTGCACGAGCTCTAGTAATTGGTCCAGTATGTATAGCAGCAGGGGTTGTGGGTGTAACAATTGTATTGATGTCCTCATCATCCTCCCCTTCTTGAAATGAAGTCGTCCTCGACGGAAGTTCATCTTCCTCACCCAAATAAGGCTTCAAATCGGCAATGTTAAAAGTGGGACTAACCCCAAAATCTGCAGGCAGCTCAAGTTTATATGCATTATCATTTATTTTCTCTAACACCTTAAAGGGACCATCAGCACGTGGCATTAACATTGATTTGCGCAAATCAGGAAATCTATCCTTACGCAAATGTAACCAAACAAGATCTCCAGGTGCAAACACAACATGTTTTCTACCCTTATCTCCAGCAAGTTTATATTTAGCATTCATACGCTCAATGTTTTCCTTAGTTAACTCATGCATTTTTAAAATCAATTCAGCATGTTGTTTAGCATCAAAAATTCATGCGGATAGGCAAAAGTGTTTTTAGCCCCAAAAGACGTAGTAAAGACCCTCTTTAACCTGAATTCTAATTGATTGGATATCCCGCATAAGGAATCGAAGGAAGACGCAACGTTTTATTCCAGGGAATCCCCAACGAAAAATGCACACTATTCCCTCTTTTCTATCTTGAGAATTGTATCTGTGGCTACTGCTGTTTTGCCAGTCTGTCTGTCCCCAATAATGAATTCTCCGAAGATGGAAGAGGCAACAAATCAATAGGTGCACGAGGTAGGAAACCATACACAACTTCAAAAGGGCACATCTTAGTAGTAGAATGTAATGAACGATTATAAGCAAATTCAATATGAGGCAAGCATTCCTCCCACATTTTCTTATTATTCTTCAAAACAGCCCTAAGCATAGTAGACAACGTTCTATTGACTACTTCAGTTTGTCCATCAGTTTGGGGGTGACAAGTAGTACTAAAAAGCAGTTTAGTCCCCAACTTAGCCCATAAACATCTCCAAAAGTGGCTAAGAAATTTAGTATCACGATCTGAAACAATAGTATTTGGCACACCATGCAAGCGAATAATTTCACGAAAGAACAAATCAGCAACATTAACAACATCATCGCTTTTATGACATGGTATAAAGTGTGCCATTTTCGAGAATCTATCCACGATAACAAATATGCTATCCCTCCCCTTCTTTGTTCGAGGTAAACCTAAAACAAAGTCCATAGATATATCCTCCCAAGGAACACTAGGTACAGGCAAAGGCATATATAAACCATGAGGATTGAGGCGTGACTTAGCTTTTTGACATGTAGTGCATCGAGCAATAAAACGCTCAACATCCCGTCTCATCTTTGGCCAAAAGAAATGTGTAGCAAGTACGTCCTCCGTCTTCTTCACGCCAAAGTGTCCCATTAATCCTCCTCCATGCGCCTCCTGCAACAACAAAAGACGAACGGAGCTAGCTGGAATGCATAGCTTGTTAGCACGAAACACAAATCCATCGTTAACAACAAACTTGTTCCACATTCTTCCTTCTTTACAATTATGCATTACATCTTTAAAATCAGCATCATGCACATATTGATCTTTGATGGTCTCCAAACCAAATATTTTGAAGTCAAGTTGTGAAAGCATAGTATAGCGACGAGACAAAGCATCAGCAATAACATTTTCTTTTCCCTTCTTGTGTTTAATGACATAAGGGAAAGTCTCAATGAATTCAACCCATTTAGCATGTCTACGATTCAGTTTAGCTTGACTTTTAATATGTTACAATGATTCATGATCAGAATGTATAACAAATTCTTTGGGCCATAAATAATGTTGCCATGTTTCTAAAGTCCGAACAAGAGCATATAATTCTTTATCATAAGTAGAATAATTCAGACTAGGCCCACTCAATTTTTCAGAAAAGTATGCAACAGGTTTGCCATCTTGTAATAACACACCCCCTAATCCAATTCCACTAGCATCACATTCAAGCTCAAAAGTCTTATTAAAATCAGGAAGTTGGAGTAAAGGAGCATGTGTCAACTTATCTTTCAATACCGTGAAGGCTTCTTCCTGTGCGGTACCCCAAAGAAAAGGCACATCTTTCTTTGTAAGCTCATTGAGAGGTGCAGCAATGGTGCTGAAATCTCTCACAAAACGCCTATAGAATCCAGCGAGGCCAAGAAAACTCCTCACTTGTGTGACCGTTTTGGGCTGCGGCCAACTCTCAATGGCTTCAATCTTGGCTTTATCAACTTCAATTCCCTGTGGAGTAACAACATAGCCAAGAAAAGATACTCGGTCGGTGCAAAAGGTGCACTTCCCAAGGTTACCAAACAAACGTGCATCACGTAGAGCAATAAAAACAGCACGTAAATGTTCCAAATGTTCCTCCAAAGATCTGCTATAAATCAATATGTCATCAAAGTAAACTACCATAAAATCGTCCAATGAAAGCACGTAAAACTTCGTTCATTAATCTCATGAAAGTACTAGGTGCATTAGTTAACCCAAAAGGCATGACTAATGATGAGGACATCAATACAATTGTTACACCCACAGCCCCTGCTGCTATACATACTGGACCAATTACTAGAGCTCGTGCACGCCAACTAAATTACCAGGTACTTTCGTTTCTTGGTAATGATTCTAATGTTCATGAGAATATGATGCTGCCTAAATTGGATACATTTGTTTTGCTTACAAATGAAGGGCCTAGCTTGGAGAAGGATGAACATTGGAGCAAGAACAAGCATGGAGATGATGGCATGCGCAAGGGAAACAAGAACGGAGTTACAAGTGATGATTTCAGGACTTTGAAGCCACCATAATGGGTGCATGAAGCCTTGGACGAAATATACAAGACGCCACTTCATAAATTTCGTCCCGAGGCTATTTTAGGTGCTGCGTCACCTTATTATTGGGCCAGGCCCATGTAATTTCGAATTACATAAGTATAGGCTATTTTTAGAGTCCGTATGTGTGGGGAAACAAGAGATAGGGTTGATTTCGGACCCCTCCACCAAGGGCCACGAAATTCCCCCCCTCTTCCTCCATATATACAGCCCTTAGGGCATCGTTTAGACTTTGGGTTTTGTTTAGATTAAAAGTTCGCCATAGCTGCAACTTCGCGTACTTCGTTTGTGTTCAACGACCAGACAAAGGCGTCACAGAACCCCACCTTGATCAATAAAGCTTTCATCTTATATTCGCAATATCCAGATTGCAATCTTAGTTTCTTGCTTGTTCTTCGTTTGCTCGCAGGAAACAGACCTTCGTGGTCAGGTTGATCGTGCTCCGGCGTGGTCAATAACCTCTCGGAGTTGGTTTAGCGATTGCTAAGGCGCGACGTCCTCGCACGTTCGTAGTCGGATCGTCAAAGTCGACTTCCACCAAAGCGAAATCCTCCATCTCATCGAAAGACGGGACACCTTTGCCTCTATCACTTAGTTAACTCATGCATTTTTAAAATCAATTCAACACGTTGTTTAGCATCAAAATTAACCTTCTCCGAAGATGGAAGAGGCAACAAATCAATAGGTGCACGAGGTAGGAAACCATACACAACTTCAAAAGGGCACATCTTAGTAGTAGAATGCAATGAACGATTATAAGCAAATTCAATATGAGGCAAGCATTCCTCCCACATTTTCTTATTATTCTTCAAAACAGCCCTAAGCATAGTAGACAACGTTCTATTGACTACTTCAGTTTGTCCATCAGTTTGGGGGTGACAAGTAGTACTAAAAAGCAGTTTAGTCCCCAACTTAGCCCATAAACATCTCCAAAAGTGGCTAAGAAATTTAGTATCACGATCTGAAACAATAGTATTTGGCACACCATGCAAGCGAATAATTTCACGAAAGAACAAATCAGCAACATTACAGCATCATCGCTTTTATGACATGGTATAAAGTGTGCCATTTTCGAGAATCTATCCACGACAACAAATATGCTATCCCTCCCCTTCTTTGTTCGAGGTAAACCTAAAACAAAGTCCATAGATATATCCTCCCAAGGAACACTAGGTACAGGCAAAGGCATATATAAACCATGAGGATTGAGTCGTGACTTAGCTTTTTGACATGTAGTGCAGCGAGCAATAAAACGCTCAACATCCCGTCTCATCTTTGGCCAAAAGAAATGTGTAGCAAGTACGTCCTCCGTCTTCTTCACGCCAAAGTGTCCCATTAATCCTCCTCCATGCGCCTCCTGCAACAACAAAAAACGAACGGAGCTAGCTGGAATGCATAGCTTGTTAGCACGAAACACAAATCCATCGTTAACAACAAACTTGTTCCACATTCTTCCTTCTTTACAATTCTGCATTACATCTTTAAAATCAGCATCATGCACATATTGATCTTTGATGGTCTCCAAACCAAATATTTTGAAGTCAAGTTGTGAAAGCATAGTATAGCGACGAGACAATGCATCAGCAATAACATTTTCTTTTCCCTTCTTGTGTTTAATGACATAAGGGAAAGTCTCAATGAATTCAACCCATTTAGCATGTCTACGATTCAGTTTAGCTTGACTTTTAATATGTTTCAAAGATTCATGATCAGAATGTATATCAAATTCTTTGGGCCATAAATAATGTTGCCATGTTTCTAAAGTCCGAACAAGAGCATATAATTCTTTATCATAAGTAGAATAATTCAGACTAGGCCCACTCAATTTTTCAGAAAAGTATGCAACAGGTTTGCCATCTTGTAATAACACACCTCCTAATCCAATTCCACTAGCATCACATTCAAGCTCAAAAGTCTTATTAAAATCAGGAAGTTGGAGTAAAGGAGCATGTGTCAACTTATCTTTCAATACCGTGAAGGCTTCTTCCTGTGCGGTACCCCAAACAAAAGGCACATCCTTCTTTGTAAGCTCGTTGAGAGGTGCAGCAATGGTGCTGAAATCTCTCACAAAACGCCTATAGAATCCAGCGAGGCCAAGAAAACTCCTCACTTGTGTGACCGTTTTGGGCTGCGGCCAACTCTCAATAGCTTCAATCTTGGCTTTATCAACCTCAATTCCCTGTGGAGTAACAACATAGCCAAGAAAAGATACTCGGTCGGTGCAAAAGGTGCACTTCCCAAGGTTACCAAACAAACGTGCATCACGTAGAGCAATAAAAACAGCACGTAAATGTTCCAAATGTTCCTCCAAAGATCTGCTATAAATCAATATGTCATCAAAGTAAACTACCACAAATCGTCCAATGAAAGCACGTAAAACTTCGTTCATTAATCTCATGAAAGTACTAGGTGCATTAGTTAATCCAAAAGGCATGACTAACCACTCATATAATCCAAACTTAGTTTTAAATGCTGTTTTCCATTCATCTCCCAATTTCATACGAATTTGATGGTAGCCACTACGCAAATCAACTTTGGATAATATTGGAGAGCCACTCAATTCATCAAGCATATCATCTAGCCTAGGAATAGGATGACGATAACGAATAGTAATATTATTAATGCCTCTACAATCAACACACATACGTGATGTACCATCCTTTTTCGGCACTAGAATAATAGGAACAGCACAAGGACTAAGGGATTCGCGTATATAACCTTTGTCGAGAAGCTCTTGTACTTGACGCATAATCTCCTTCGTCTCCTCTGGATTGGTACGGTATGGTGCACGGTTTGGCAGTGAAGCACCGGGAATTAAGTCAATCTGATGCTCAATCCCTCGAATAGGCGGTAATCCCGGTGGCACGTCTTGTGGAAAAACATCAGCGAACTCCTGCAAAATGTTAGTGACAGCAGGAGGCAAAGAGGAAGGCACGTCCTCGAATGAAAATAATGCCTCTTTGCACACAAAACCATAGCAAACAGATTTGCTGAAATCTAGCTCATCAATATCAGATTTGGTGGCAAATAAACATGCACTTTTCAATTTAATTTCAGAAGCAAAACTAGATGGTTTATTATTATGCTTCATTTGTTGCTCAAATTCTTTTGCCACAATCTGATTTTCACTCTTATTCTTCTCCTGTTGTGCTTTATTAGCTCTATTAATATCATCTTTCAAAATGGAATCAGGAGTCATAGGAAGCAAAGTAATATTTTTATCCTTATGAACAAGAGTATAGTGATTGTTTCTACCATGGTGTACAGAATTTTTATCAAATTGCCATGGTCTACCAAGTAATAAGGAACATGCTTGCATAGGTACCACATCACAATCAACATAATCAGCATATGTAGAGATACTAAAATGCACACGAACAGTATGTGTTACCTTAACCTTGCCGCTGTTGTTGAACCATTGGATGTAGTAAGGATGTGGATGTGGTCTTGTGGTGAGAGAAAGCTTCGCCACCATCTCCATGCTAGCCAAGTTGTTGCAGCTCCCTCCGTCTATTATGACGCGCACAGAACGTTCCTTCACAACTCCCTTGGTATGGAACAAATTGTGCCTCTGATTTTGCTCAGCTTGTGTGACCTGCACACTCAAAACACGTTGAGCAACTAAACATTCATACCTGTCAGCGTCTTCAGGAGCCATGTATTGCGTCTCATGATCAGAATCATCTCCACCATGTTCTTCACGTGTAATAAGAGCTAATGTCTCCTCATCATAGTCACTATCGGACTCATATCCACCATCCGCGGTAGCAATCATCACACGCGGAGATTTGCATTCTCTCGCATAATGACCTCCTCCCTTACAACGACGACAAATAATATCACTTGTGTGCCCTGTTGATGCTATGGAAGAAGAAGAACGCTGTGTAGGCCCCGCAGGTGCGCTCTTGGCAGATAATGGTGGTTGTGCCTGTTTTCTTGTATCACGGCTGGAGGTGGCACCTGATGGAGGTGCTGGTGCAGTTGAAGTAGAAGATGCACGTGGTGTCCATGATGAAGGTCGGCCTGCAGAAAAGTTAGTTCGCCCCAATGCTTGTCGATCCTGCACTTCACGTTCAGCTTTACAAGCAAGATGGAATAAACGAGTGATATTAGTATACTCCTTATAGTCTAGAATGGTCTGAATCTCTCTATTTAATCCACCCAGAAAACGTGCAAGCATAGCTTCATTCTCCTCAACAATACCACATCTAATCATGCCAGTTTGTAATTCCTGATAATATTCTTCTACAGAATTTTTTCCTTGTCGTAAACGCTGCAATTTTTGAAGCAATTCACGTTGATAATATGGTGGAACCCAACGCGTATGCATAGCAGTTTTCAAAGCAGCCCAAGTAGTTGGAATAGGATATAATCTACAATGTTCAGACCACCATACACATGCAAAACTAGTGAAAGCACAAACAGCAGCAGCAACTCGTCTCTCCTCAGGATATTGTAAACATGTAAATCGTTGTTCAGTTTCTAACTCCCAAGTAAGATATATATCAGGAACATATCTACCCTCAAATGGTGGAATATTCAATTTCAGTTTAGGAATATGGACATCATCGCGTACCTGAGGTGGTGGTGCAGGCCTACCATTACGAATATATACCTGAGGTCGACCTGCTGGTGGTGGTGCTGGTGGCTGCTCGTAGATCTGATTTTGATCAACCTCATCCTCATAATCGCCCGCATACTCATGATCCTCCTGGGTACCAGCAACAGCAGTAGCAGGAGCCACAGAAGTATCAACAGCAGCACCAACAGTTTGGCCAAACGCAAGAGGAACACGGCTCGCTCGGCGAAGGTCTATTTCGCGACGTGGAGGTAGTCGTTGTTGTTGTTGTTGGAGAGGTGCGTTAGGTGCAGCGGGTGGTGGTGGTGGAAGACGCGCGAGCAATTCATTAAATCTGTTATCGAGCTTTGTTTCGAACGTCTTCTCAAGGCCAGTGATCTTCTCCATGGCCTCTTCAAAATTGTTCAGCACATCTTGCACCTGTTCAGTCATCATTTGCTGAAACTTATCATGAAGCTCCTTGTTCGATAAATTCTCCCAGTCAATCTCGTCGGCTTGTGATCCTGGCATGGTTAGCAGCAATAGAAACACACAAGAATATGATCCTACAGACTACTAAGAAGTGGTGGTGGTGTATCACAAATCCGTCAAGCAAATCTCAAATTCTTACCAGTTCTTACCCAGCAGCAGGCGGTGATCGGCAACCGTTGTAGTCAAAAACTCTCAAAGCTTGGATAGAGCGATTACCAGGGAGAGTCGAACACACGACGTAGATCTATGTGGAGCTGGGAAGGCTTATAGTATGGTAGCAAAAAGGGTCAGCAATAATCAATTCAGAGATGCAAAGTTGAATAAACGCTCAACGACGGTACTGTGCTGGTCCTAGGCTAGACTGTGCTAGAGACGCGAGCCTAGAACACTAACAAAATCACGGCGCGGCACGTAAACAAGGGAAAAGCACACTCTGGAATATTTTTTTTGCGCTCTTTTTTTTTCTTTTTTTTTGCGCTGCTTTTTTTTTTGCGAAAAATCACTATAATGGCGAGTGTCTCAAAACTCTTCTTAGCTCAAACTGACAGGATGGGCACGAAATTTTTTTGACCAATTTTTTTTTTGACTGCCCGGACCCAAAAACTGGAAACGGGTCAAAAAAAACTTCCTATAATGGCACCTGTCTCAAAACACTCAGAAACACCTAAAAATAGGATAGCCAGAAATTTTTTCGAAAAATGCGTTTTCGAAAAATTTTGGGCCTAAACGGAGCGTGGCTACCCGACTCTTTTTTTTTTCCGAAACCTACTCCGGCAAGGAAACACGAATCGGAATCTAGATTGATCCCGAAAACAAACCTAATAAGCAAGGAACTCGGATTGGTGGTGGATATATGGTGGTGGTATATGGCAGCGGATTGGTGGTGGTATATGGATACGGATTCGGAGCGGTGGTGGTAGATGGCAGGGGCGATGATGATGGTGCGGCGACGGCGTGACAACTTGTGAACAGAACTCGAAACTCTAAAAGACTAGACGCTAAGACCAGCAACTGAACACGACGATGCAACCGCAAATTCAACAAAGCAAATACAGAAAAGATTATGCAAGGCTCAGATTGGTTCGGATGGGATGAACTAACCCTAATTTTTTTTTTGGCTTTTTCGTGGACTATAGGTATGAAGAACAGACTCGATCTAAACTACGAAAAACTGTAAAATCTCACCGAGCAACCTGGAAATCTGATACCACTTGATAGAGGCAAAGGTGTCCCGTGTTTCGATGAGATGGTGGATTTCGCTTTGGTGGAAGTCGACTTTGACGATCCGACTACGAACGTGCGAGGACGTCGCGCCTTAGCAATCGCTAAACCAACTCCGAGAGGTTATTGACCACGCCGGAGCACGATCAACCTGACCACGAGGGTCTGTTTCCTGCGAGCAAACGAAGAACAAGCAAGAAACTAAGATTGCAATCTGGATATTGCGAATATAAGATGAAAGCTTTATTGATCAAGGTGGGGTTCTGTGACGCCTTTGTCTGGTCGTTGAACACAAACGAGGTACGCGAAGTTGCAGCTATGGCGAACTTTTAATCTAAACAAAACCCAAAGTCTAAACGATGCCCTAAGGGCTGTATATATGGAGGAAGAGGGGGGAATTTCGTGGCCCTTGGTGGAGGGGTCCGAAATCAACCCTATCTCTTGTTTCCCCACACATACGGACTCTAAAAATAGCCTATACTTATGTATTTCGAAATTACATGGGCCTGGCCCAATAATAAGGTGACGCAGCACCTAAAATAGCCTCGGGACGAAATTTATGAAGTGGCATCTTGTATATTTCGTCCAAGGCTTCATGCACCCATTATGGTGGCTTCAAAGTCCTGAAATCATCACTTGTAACTCCGTTCTTGTTCCCCTTGCGCATGCCATCATCTCCATGCTTGTTCTTGCTCCAATGTTCATCCTTCTCCAAGCTAGGCCCTTCATTTGTAAGCAAAACAAATGTATCCAATTTAGGCAGCATCATATTCTCATGAACATTAGAATCATTACCAAGAAACGAAAGTACCTGGTAACTTAGTTGGCGTGCACGAGCTCTAGTAATTGGTCCAGTATGTATAGCAGCAGGGGCTGTGGGTGTAACAATTGTATTGATGTCCTCATCAAAGCATAGCTTCATTCTCCTCAACAATACCACATCTAATCATGCCAGTTTGTAATTCCTGATAATATTCTTCTACAGAATTTTTCCCTTGTCTTAAACGCTGCAATTTTTGAAGCAATTCACGTTGATAATATGGTGGAACCCAACGCGTACGCATAGCAGTTTTCAAAGCAGCCCAAGTAGTTGGAATAGGATATAATCTACAATGTTCAGACCACCATACACATGCAAAACTAGTGAAAGCACAAACAGCAGCAGCAACTCGTCTCTCCTCAGGATATTGTAAACATGTAAATCGTTGTTCAGTTTCTAACTCCCAAGTAAGATATATATCAGGAACATATCTACCCTCAAATGGTGGAATATTCAATTTCAGTTTAGGAATATGGACATCATCTCGTACCTGAGGTGGTGGTGCAGGCCTACCATGACGAATATATACCTGAGGTCGACCTGCTGGTGGTGGTGCTGGTGGCTGCTCGTAGATCTGATTTTGATCAACCTCATCCTCATAATCACCCGCATACTCATCATCCTCCTGGGTACCAGCAGGAGCAGTAGCAGGAGCCAAAGAAGCACCAACAGCAGTAGCAGCGGCACCAGAAGTTTGTCATGTCTCAATAGGAACACGCTGTGCTCGTCCATACTGATTCGGAAGGGGGCGTAGTTGTTGTTGTTGCAGAGGTGCGACAGGTGCAGCCGGTGGTGGAAGACGCGCAAGCAGTTCATTAAATCTGTTATCGAGCTTTGTTTCGAACGTCTTCTCAAGGCCAGTGATCTTCTCCATGGCCTCTTCAAAATTGTTCAGCACATCTTGTACCTGTTCAGTCATCATTTGCTGAAACTTATCATGAAGCTCCTTGTTCGATAAGTTCTCCTAGTCAATCTCGTCGGCTTGTGATCCTGGCATGGTTAGCAGCAATAGAAACACACAAGAATATGATCCTACAGACTACTAAAAAGTGGTGGTGGTGTATCACAAATCCGTCAAGCAAATCTCAAATTCTTACCAGTTCTTACCCAGCAGCAGGCGGTGATCGGCAACCATTGTAGTCAAAAACTCTCAAAGCTTGGACAGAGCGATTACCAGGGAGAGTCGAACACACGACGTAGATGTATGTGGAGCTGGGAAGGCTTATAGTATGGTAGCAAAAAGGGTCAGCAATGATCAATTCAGAGATGCAAAGTTGAATAAACGCTCAACGACGGTACTGTGCTGGTCCTAGGCTAGACTGTGCTAGAGACGCGAGCCTAGAACACCAACAAAATCACGACGCGGCACGTAAACAAGGGAAAAGCACACTCTGAATTTTTTTTCGCTCTTTTTTTTTGCGCTCTTTTTTTTTGCGCTCTTTTTTTTTGCGAAAAATCACTATAATGGCGAGTGTCTCAAAACTCTTCCTAGCTCAAACTGACAGGATGGGCACGAAATTTTTCGACCAATTTTTTTTTTCGACTACCCGGACCCAAAAACTGGAAACGGGTCAAAAAAAACTTCCTATAATGGCACCTGTCTCAAAACACTCAGAAACACCTAAAAATAGGATAGCCAGAAATTTTTTGGAAAAATGCGTTTTCGAAAAATTTTGGGCCTAAACGGAGCGTGGCTACCCGACTCTTTTTTTTTCCGAAACCTACTCCGGCAAGGAAACACGAATCGGAATCTAGATGGATCCCGAAAACAAACCTAATAAGCAAGGAACTCGGATTGGTGGTGGATATATGGTGGTGGTATATGGCAGCGGTGGTGGTAGCGGTGGTAGTATATGGATATGGATCGGTGGTGGTATATGGGCACGGATTGGTGGTGGTATATGGATACGGATTCGGAGCGGTGGCGGATAAGCGGTGGTGGTAGATGGCAGGGGCGATGATGATGGTGCGGCGGCGGCGTGACAACTTATGACCAGAACTCGAAACTCTAAAAGACTAGACGCTAAGACCAGCAACTAGACCGACGATGCAACCGCAAATTCAACAAAGCAAAACCCTAAAAAGATTATGCAAAGGCTCAGATTGGTTCGGATATGATGAACTAACCCTAATTTTTTTTTTGTGGCTTTTTCGTGGACTGTAGGTATGAAGAACAGACTCGATCTAAACTACGAAAAACTGTAAAATCTCACCGAGCAACCTGGAAATCTGATACCACTTGATAGAGGCAAAGGTGTCCCGTCTTTCGATGAGATGGTGGATTTCGCTTTGGTGGAAGTCGACTTTGACGATCCGACTACGAATGTGCGAGGACGTCGCGCCTTAGCAATCGCTAAACCAACTCCGAGAGGTTATTGACCATGCCGGGGCACGATCAACCTGACCAGGAGGGTCTGTTTCCTGCGAGCAAACGAAGAACAAGCAAGAAACTGAGATTGCAATCTGGATATTGCGAATATAAGATGAAAGCTTTATTGATCAAGGTGGGGTTCTGTGACGCCTTTGTCTGGTCGTTGAACACAAACGAAGTACGCGAAGTTGCAGCTATGGCGAACTTTTAATCTAAACAAAACCCAAAGTCTAAACGATGCCCTAAGGGCTGTATATATGGAGGAAGAGGGGGGGAATTTCGTGGCCCTTGGTGGAGGGGTCCGAAATCAACCCTATCTCTTGTTTCCCCACACATACGGACTCTAAAAATAGCCTATACTTATGTATTTCGAAATTACATGAGCCTGGCCCAATAATAAGGTGACGCAGCACCTAAAATAGCCTCGGGAAGAAATTTATGAAGTGGCATCTTGTATATTTCGTCCAAGGCTTCATGCACCCATTATGGTGGCTTCAAAGTCCTGAAATCATCACTTGTAACTCCGTTCTTGTTTCCCTTGCGCATGCCATCATCTCCGTGCTTGTTCTTGCTCCAATGTTCATCCTTCTCCAAGCTAGGCCCTTCATTTGTAAGCAAAACAAATGTATCCAATTTAGGCAGCATCATATTCTCATGAACATTAGAATCATTACCAAGAAACGAAAGTACCTGGTACTTTAGTTGGCGTGCACGAGCTCTAGTAATTGGTCCAGTATGTATAGCAGCAGGGGCTGTGGGTGTAACAATTGTATTGATGTCCTCATCATCATGGCTGGCACTCAACCTGGGCAGAACCCCACGGCTGCAGCAGCAACAACCACCGGGTCGGCAGCGGCCGGGTCAGGAGATCCCGCGCGCCCCCCGGCTCAGATGCTAATGGACCTCATGGATAAGTTGATGGCTCTGTTGACTGTTGTGGTGGAGCCGGCGGATAAGGCTCAGCATGATGCGGAGGTGGCACGGGTACGCGAAGAGATGGCACAGGCCAAGGAAAATTTAGTAGCAGAAGAGGTCAGGATGGCCGCAGAGCGGGCGGCTTTGGACGCTCGTGCTCAGTAGCTTCAAGCGGAGACTTTCCGGCTCTCGGTGGATCTAAACGCGTCAAGCGAGGTCATGATGAGAAGGCATCAGAAAACTCAATCACGTCTACCTCTGACGCTCGATCCTAGGAACCTTTTCCACATACCCGGGGCCGGTCCAAGTAACCCGCCGGAGGCAAATCGGATCACGACACCCGGAGCGTCGGTTCAGCAGCGGGCCATGGAACCGCCTCGAATGAATACTGCTCCGCCTCATTATACACCAATACCACCGGGTCACATTTCCAATCTTTTGGAGAATCTCATTGCTGCATCGGCTCGTTTGGCGGCTCTCCTGATGGAAGGCGACTCTCCGACAGCAATCGAAACACGAAGGGTGAGAGAACTTCTTCAGACGGCTCTGGCGCAGCAGGATGCGTACTCTTACAGTCGAGACAGAATCCATTCAATCCCTCGCCCAAGCCGGAGCTCGAGCTATAGCAGGCATATGGACTCAGCCGCTATGTCAAGCAACGCTCAATGCCGTAACCAACCGCGCAGGCATGAGCCGGCATGGGGTGGAGCCCTTAACTTGGCGGATCAGGAGAGGATCCATCAAGAGGCTGAGCCGGCGGTTCAACTAGTAGCTGAGCAGCCGGCTCATCAGGCTTTTCCGGCTTATCCGACAACCTCTGTAGAGGCAGGAGTACGCACAAGAACAGGAGGCGTCCCTTGCCTGGTGCCGGCTATACGTAATGAGCGCTTGCCAAAAGACTTCAAGGGGCCTCGTAAGGTGCCTAATTACACGGCCGACTTGCAGCTTGGGGCCTGGATTGAAAGTTATGAGATGGTGATGGAGCTGTGGGAAGTCAGCTATGCAGCAATGGCTAAGTATTTCACTATGATGTTGGATGGAACGGCTCACACTTAGTTGAAAGGATTGCCCCCCAATTCCATCGGCTCATGGGCGGAATTAAAGGCCCGGTTCATTCAGAACTTCAAGGACACATGCAAACAACCTATGTCAATCGTGGACCTGACTAATTGTAAGCAATAGGAAGGTGAGTCCACGACCCATTGGGTGCATCGGGTCAAGGAGATAATACATTCATCTAATAAGATGGATGCCGGCTCGACAGTCTTAATGTTGGAGAAAAATTGCCGTTTTGAACCTCTAAAGCAGAAGCTGGGGCGGCTCAAGCGTGACTGCAATGACATGGGCCAGCTGATGGCTGTCCTGGTCAAATATGTTGATTCTAACAGTACCAAGGATCCCGTGTCTGATGAAGAAAAAACAGGGAAGGGAAAGAAGAACAGCAACGACAAGGGTCACCAGCATAACCCGGCAAATCAAGGAGGTAATAAACGTAAGGTTGACGAGTTTGTGGCTAACAACAATGCATAGGGCAACAACCAACGGCGCAAGGGTAGGGAACCCCCTCGGTCTGGCGGGTCAGGTCCCACCCTCGAGCAACTACTGAATGAACCTTGTCTGAGACACGGCACCCGGGAGAAGCCAGCTACCCATCTGTGGAAAGACTGTACGATCATGAAGGCATTTAAAAATTCCAACATGTTTGATGGTAGCCACGGACCTGGCGGCGGTTCAGGCGGAGGCGACTTTTAGGGCCCGGGCGCCGGGTCAGACGGAGGCGGTTTTCACGGTCATTGGCTGGAGATGTGTCTTGGCAATAGAACCAGGTTTGGTTCCAATCCTTGGGATGACTCGGTAAGACTATCAGGGGAAAGACAGCGCCCTATCGACGCTGAATTGAGATTCCACCGAGTTCCAAGCTAGGGCCATTGGTACACTCATTTTGACGGTTCAGATAAAAGTACTCCCTGAAGAGTTCCACAGTCGACTCTTCTTGAAGATACACCTCACAAAGAACTTGGAAGTTGCAGATATTGGATATGGAATTGGGACCAAGATCTTGAGGGTGGAGTTTGAAAAAATGAAGAACGCCTCTGCAGAACTTTGAGTCGGGTGGTGAAAAACCCCGATTCATGTGGTCAGAGAAGACAATAACTTCACCATCTTTTGGGTTAGGCCGTTCCTCGTCCGGGTTAGGTGCATGGTAAGACATAACATTCTTCCCTGGCAAAAACCCTATGGTAAAGAATTCCTTTAAGTTATCCTCAGTCAATGTGGAGGGGACCCAGTTGCAGACAGTCGGTGCTTTTGACGGCATGATGATCAAAAGACAAACTGAAAAGAAAGTAACGTGTCGTTTCAATTCACTGGTGATGGTGAAGTTAAATGATGATGGTGCAAATGAGTAATGGCGGTTTAAGTAAGGGCTAATGTCATATAAGGGAAAATTAAGCCGGCATCATAAGCCTCCATGACTAAAGACATTTGAAGGACAACCAGAAACAGAATTGGCTAAGTGCTGAGGCAAACAAGTTTCCTAATTTCTTGATATTATTCTGGATCAAAGGGTTGTTCAAAATGGAAAATAGTCTAGACCTAAGAATCTACCACAGATGAGTTCATGAGTTCTAATGATGCCTTTGAACCCGAGAAAGGGATCTGTTGGCATCGAGAATGGACACAAAACAACTACCGCACGAATATATGTTATTTTTTGGATCAAGAAGAAGCCGCAGTGGAAGAACTACAAAGAACCCGTGATGAACTATGAAGAACACGCAGAAACCTAGAAACCCTAATGCGGATCTAAGGAGCAGGAAGGAGAACACTTACACCCCGGAGGTCGCCGCCATTCTCTGGACCGATCTAGGTTGATGCGGCGGCCAAGGTCGACGAAGACGAGGTGCTCTGCGACGGCGGTGAAGCTCGAGAAGCGGCAGGGTTGCGAGAGGAAGAAGACGAAGAGAGAGAAGAATGAGAAAGACTAGGGCGTGCCTATTTATAAGGGGATAAGCAGACAGGCGGGCGCGAAAATCAAGGAAGACCCGAATAATGATTATCCAACTAAACGGACGCCTCGATTCTTGGAAGACATTAAAGATAAAGATCCGTTGAGGATGACGTCAGGGCAGTTTTTCGTATTTTCAGAAGATGACGTCATGGTGGGTTACAGAATTTCTACAAAGAGAGGAAGATGGATTTCATTTAAGTATTGAAGATTGACAAAGAACAAAGTTCAAAGTCAACTTGGGGCCTAATGTTGGGAATATAGCTACCAGGTAAGACCCGCCCAGGAGGGGCCGGGTCAACCCCAATGGCGGGTTACAAAAGGAGCCCAATAATACTCAAGGTGATAGTTTATTAAGACTTGTAGAAGGCCTAAGCCCAGAGGCGGCTTAAGGCCCAATATTGTAAACCATCGTATGTAAGGAAAGACTTGTAAAGGAAGGCATATAAAGAAGTCACCGAGCCGGACATGTTTTATGAACCGGCCGAGACTCTGTAGGCCGCCAGTCGTCAACCCGTGTATATAAGGGGACGACCTGGCGGCAGCTTAGGGCAAGAAAACAAGAGATCGATAACCAAGCCGGCAGGTTAGCCCCTTGGTGATCGAAACCCCAGCAATTCCAACACAACTAGACATAGGCTTTTACCTTCATCATAAGGGGCCGAACTCGTATAAACCTCTCGTGTCCTTTGTCCTGATTAACCCCTTTAAGCTTCCCAGATGCGATGGTCATACGACTAAGTCCTTTTGCTAGGACATCTGCCTTGACAATTCCACGACAATATGAGTCCTAGATCAATGGCAATCAACAAGACAAGATGCAACATGACATAAGCTGATTCTTAGACTTAGGAAATCTGGGAATGGAAAACGGTAACATTATGATGCTGACATTGGAGGCACATAACAGCAAGCATATCAACTTTAATAATCATGAAAAAGACATGGGCATGTAGTAGAGATGATATAGTTAAACTTAGTCCATGGGCACAAGTTCATATGAAGCATGTAGTAATTACTATGATACTTGCAAAAAGGAACATGTTGTTAACAGGTTGATAGATTTAGCATGATGCCAACTTGAGAGCAAGAAAGAAGAATCAAACTACAGCAAGTTATATGGCAACCAATGGCATGGCATCATAGTACACATACTGATGAGGACATCAATACAATTGTTACACCCACAGCCCCTGATGCTATACATACTGGACCAATTACTAGAGCTCGTGCACACCAACTAAATTACCAGGTACTTTTGTTTCTTGGTAATGATTCTAATGTTCATGAGAATATGATGCTGCCTAAATTGGATACATTTGTTTTGCTTACAAATGAAGGGCCTAGCTTGGAGAAGGATGAACATTGGAGCAAGAACAAGCATGGAGATGATGGCATGCGCAAGGGGAACAAGAACGGAGTTACAAGTGATGATTTCAGGACTTTGAAGCCACCATAATGGGTGCATGAAGCCTTGGACGAAATATACAAGATGCCACTTTATAAATTTCGTCCCGAGGCTATTTTAGGTGCTGCGTCACCTTATTATTGGGCCAGGCCCATGTAATTTCGAAATACATAAGTATAGGCTATTTTTAGAGTACGTATATGTGGGGAAACAAGAGATAGGGTTGTGATGAGGACATCAATACCATTGTTACACCCACAGCCCCTACTGCTACATATATGGGACCAATTACTAGAGCTCGCGCACGCCAATTAAATTATCAGGTACTTTCGTTTCTTGGTAATGATTCTAATGTTCATGAGAATATGATGCTGCCTAAATTGGATACATTTGTTTTGCTTACAAATGAAGGGCCTAGCTTGGAGAAGGATGAACATTGGAGCAAGAACAAGCATGGAGATGATGGCATGCGCAAGGGGAACAAGAACGGAGTTACAAGTGATGATTTCAGGACTTTGAAGCCACCATAATGGGTGCATGAAGCCTTGGACGAAATATACAAGATGCCACTTCATAAATTTCGTCCCGAGGCTATTATAGGTGCTGCGTCACCTTTTTATTGGGCCAGGCCCATGTAATTTCGAAATACATAAGTATAGGCTATTTTTAGAGTCCGTATGTGTGGGGAAACAAGAGATAGGGTTGATTTCGGACCCCTCCACCAAGGGCCACGAAATTCCCCTTTCTTCCTCCATATATACAGCCCTTAGGGCACCGTTTAGATTTTGGGTTTTGTATAAATTAAAGTTCGCCATAGCTGCAACTTCGCGTACTTCGTTTGTGTTCAACGACCAGACAAAGGCGTCACAGAACCCCACCTTGATCAATAAAGCTTTCATCCTATATTCGCAATATCCAGATTGCAATCTTAGTTTCTTGCTTGTTCTTCGTTTGCTTGCAGGAAACAGACCCTCGTGGTTAGGTTGATCGTGCTTCGGCGTGGTCAATAACCTCTCGGAGTTGGTTTAGCGATTGCTAAGGCGCGACGTCCTCGCACGTTCGTAGTCGGATCATCAAAGTCGACTCCCACCAAAGCGATATCCATCATCTCATCGAAAGACGGGACACCTTTGCCTCTATCAAGTGGTATCAAATTTCCAGGTTGCTCGGTGAGATTTTACAGTTTTTCGTAGTTTAGATCGAGTGTGTCTTCATACCAATAGTCCACGAAAAAGCAAAAAAAAAGTTAGGGTTAGTTCATCCCATCCGAACCAATCTGAGCCTTGCATAATCTTTTCTGTATTTGCTTTGTTGAATTTGCGGTTGCATCGTCGTGTCCAGTTGCTGGTCTTAGCGTCTAGTCTTTTAGAGTTTCGAGTTCTGTTCACAGGTTGTCACGTCGCCGCTGGCATATATCACTACCGCATCATCATCGTCGCTGTTGCCATATACCACCACCACATATTCACCGCCAATCCGAATCCATATACGCCACCACATATCCGCCCCCATCACGCCAATCCGAGTTCACCTGCAACATATATCCGCCACCTGTCCGTGTTCCACCAGATTCATCTCCGCCACCAGTCCGAGTTCCACCAGATTCATCTCCGCCACCATTCCTAGTCCGAGTCTAGTAATTGTTGCATTGTTCTCGATTTCTAGATCACGTGATACTCCGAGTCGTGACAGAGAAGGACTCCCCAACTTCCGAGCCATCCGCAGAAGAAAAATAGTTCCAATTTCAAAAAAAAACCAAGTCTGGAAAATTCTGGCTAGGCAGTTTTTAGACCATTTGTAGACTTTTTCGAAAAAAAATTGTTGCGGAGCAAAAAAAAAGAGGAAAAAAAAGTGCAAAAAAAAGAGAAAAAAAATTTCAGAGTGTGCTCCTCCCTTGTTTACGTGCCGCGTCGTGATTTTGTTGGTGTTCTAGGCTCGCGTCTCTAGCACAGTCTAGCCTAGGACCAGCACAGTACCGTCGTTGAGCGTTTATTCAACTTTGCATCTCTGAATTGATTATTGTTGACCCTTTTTGCTACCATATTATAAGCCTTCCCAGCTCCACATACATCTACGTCGTGCGTTTGACTCTCCCTGGTAATCGCTCTATCCAAGCATTGAGAGTTTTGACTATAACGGTTGTCGATCACCGCCTGTTGCTGGGTAAGAACTGGTAAGAATTTGAGTTTTGCTTGACGGATTTGTGACACCCACCACCACCACTTGTTAGTAGTCTGTAGGATCATATTCTTGTGTGTTTCTATTGCTGCTAACCATGCCAGGATCACAAGCCGACGAGATTGACTGGGAGAATTTATCGAACAAGGAGCTTCATGATAAGTTTCAGCAAATGATGACTGAACAGGTGCAAGATGTGCTAAACAATTTTGAAGAGGCCATGGAGAAGATCACTGGCCTTGAGAAGACGTTCGAAACAAAGCTCGATAACAAGTTTAATGAATTGCTCGCGCGTCTTCCACCACCACCACCCGCTGCACCTAACGCACCTCTCCAACAACAACAACAACGACTACCTCCACATCGCGAAACAGACCTTCGCCGAGCGAGTCGTGTTCCTCTTGCGTTTGGCCAAACTGTTGGTGCTGCTGTTGATACTTCTGTGGCTCCTGCTGCTGATGCGGAGGAGGATGATTATGTGGGAGATTATGAGGATGAGGTTGATCAAAATCAGCACTACGTGCAGCCACCTGCTGATAGAGGCGAGGGTCCCGATCTTTTGATGAGATGATAACTATCGATTTGGTGGAGATGACTTTGACAATCCGACTACAAACGTGCACGACATTGCGCCTTAGGAATCGCTAAACCAATCTCCTGAGGTTAGTGACGACGCCGGAAGCACGGTCAGCCTGACCACGAAGGTCTATTCCTGCAAGCAATCGAAGAACGAGCAAGAATATGATAAAGCAATCTGAATATTGCAAATATATATGAGGTATTGATAATGGTGGGGATCCGGAAGCGGTCTTGGTCTGGTCGTTGGACACAAACGAAGTACACGAAGTTGCAATGGCTAACTTTTAACTAAACAAATCCCAAGGAAAAGCTACTAGATGGATCTACTTATATAGGAGCAAGGGGTGGCGGCCAAGGAGGTGGGAGGACGTCCCAAGGCAGCCTAAAACTAAATCTAGGTCGTACAAGGCCAATGGGCCCAAGTGGAGGTGATGTAACACCTTTGGACTTGTAGTTTGACTCGGATTCTGCTGCAGCATCAGATTGTTTCGTCCACAACTCAACGCTCCGGACGAATTTGAAGGTGATTCCAATTGGGTTGGAAAGTGCACGAAATCTAGTTTCCAATGCAAAAAGAATCACCCAATTCGGAGTCCGTATGAAAAACTTGTGTGCGTTTTGAGTCAGGTGTGTCTGTGCAGTCCGAATCTGAATCCAGAACGTGAGAGACTTGGACTCTATGTTCTCTTGGGCCAAAAGTGACGTGAGAGAACTTTTTGGACAGCAAATAAACATCTCTTTCTTCCTTATCTTCATATGTGGATTGTACAAATGTCCCATACACCTGCAATTAGACAAAACACAAAAGTGTGTGAAGTATTTTTGTTCTGGATAACATAAATAGATTATTGAATAGTTTGCACTAGAAATCACCTGACAAATATGCATATATGCAAAAAAATTTGTCATATCCAAGGTAGTCATGTCCTCATCATCCTCCCCTTCTTGAAAATAAAGCCGTCCTCGGCGTTGCTTAATCTGAAATGTGGCTAACAAAAGAGACAAGGTGTACATGTTGTATATGTATATGTCATCCATTTTTACTTCCCCTGATTTTTGCATATATGACACATGAATAGATGAGTAACTTGCATAGTTCATAAAATCTAAAGCCAAAAAATTAGCACAAGAAGTAGAAGGCATGAAAATATTGCAACTCAGTTTGCACATATAAGTGAAGCTCTTATTCATTTCAAAAGATTGACAATGTTCATCATTAAACCATCCCAACATTGGTGAATAAACCTTACTTGCATCAAATTTACATGCTACAACATGCTTAAATAAGCAAACATGCAATAAGTCATTCAACACAGAATCATCACCAAGATTAGAGGTCATATCAAAATGATTAAACATTGGTTCTTTTGCATCAATAGTTAATTCAATGGGTGCACTCAAAATTGTTGGTATTTCAGTTTTTTGATCACATGGCAAAGTCAAATTATCAACGTAGTCCTCTAAAATAGGTGGTGTGATCAAAGTAGTGGGTAGCTCATCAGATGGTGCATTCAAATTGACAAAGCATTCATCATTCTCATGTAGAGATGGAAGATCGGTACCTTTGTCATTACCTCTTATGATCAACTCAGATGATGTAGCCACTCTCGGGGGTGATGTGTCACATGGTGGAGGTGATGTAGTCCTGACAACAACGGATGTGGTTGTCATAGTATGCCTAGTAGTTGAAGGAACAATCATATCAACTCTTGGAATGTGCACCGTGCGCTTGTTCTCCTCGTGGCCAACACGTCGTTTTATTTCCTGTTCAGCTTTGCAAGCAAGATGAAACAAATGGTCCATAGGATAACACTCTTCATGAATTAGTATCTCTTGAATATCACGCTTTAATCCTCCCCAAAATCTATCCATAAAATCATCTTCACTTTCTTCTAAAGAGGAATGCAACAAGGTAGTTTGTAAATCATCATAGTATTTTGTTACAGTTTCACTACCTTGTTTTAAGTGTTGCAACTTCTTAATCATGTCACGAGTATAATAAGCAGGGACGAAAGTATGTCACATGGCAAGTTTCAAATCATCCCAAGTAGTAGGTATATAATCAGGGTGTAATCGACAATATTCACTCCACCAAACCAAAGCATAACCAGTGAAAGAACCAACCGCAACCTTAACCTTTTTATGTTCATTGAAATTATGGGAAGCAAATATATTTTTTATGTTGAACTCCCATTCAATATATAAAGCAGGTTTAAAACGGCCATTAAATGGTGGTATAGATACATTAACCTGATCATGTGCATTTGGATGTTTGTGCACCTCTCGTGACGGTTGTGGTATTTGCAAAGGAGGTGTCACGTCTCCCGCGATCGACAAAGCCCATGAATTGACTCTGGATCCTGTCATGATTAGTAGAACAAGAAACAAAACCCAAAAATAATGTTCCTATAACTACTAGGATGTGGTGGTAAAACGCTCACAGTAAAGCAAATATCAATGTCTTACAAGTTCTTACCATGTAGCAGGCGGTGATCGGCAACCAGCGGTGTCAAGTAACTCCGAATATTGAGTAAAGCGATTGCCAGGGGAGCGTACGTATACACGATGTAGAAATATGTGGAGCTGGGTTGGCTATATATGGTAGCAAAAGATTAGCAATAATCAATTCAAAGATGCAATATTGAATAAACGCTCAACGACGGTACTGTGCTGTTCCTAGGCTAGACCGGACTAGAGACGCGAGCCTAGAACACTAATGAGGTCACGGCATAGCACAACTAGCATCAATGAAGGATACTAAGTAGCTCTTGACAGCAAGATATAAGTGAAGATCACAACGGCAGTGAAGATAATGATGAAAAACAACTGCCAAGCAGGATATACAACAACTCTCTCTCCAACTTTCCTCTTGAAAAGTTTGAGACAATTTTCTGATAAATTCTTTCAAAGAATGCTACTAACTCAAGCTTTCCAATGCAAAAAGAATCACTCAATTCCGAGTTGATATGAGGAGTCAAAGAATTCTAAAACTACCCTGAAAAATTGGAACAAGCTGTGTTCACGAACTTCGGCGGGCAAAAAGACCTATTTAGAAGCCGATTTTGAGGTGTCAAATATTGAACTAGCTTCTGCAACTATTTAGATGCGGCTCGTCGCTATCTTCAATTTGAGTACTCACGGAGCCAAAACGGACTTCGTATGAGGAAGATACACCTGTTTTACTGAACAGTGCGCAAAACAGATTCCAATCCGAATTCAGGTACGAGATTGATTCTAGATAGATCCAATTTTTTTTCTTCTCTTTTTTTTTCTCACGCTTTTTTTTTCTTCTCTCTCTTTTTCTTTCCTTTTTTTCTCTTTTTTTTCTCTATCTTTTTTTTCTCCCTCTTTCCAAGACAAACTAGATAAGATGCAGATTGGATCAGGCGAAGATATGAATGACCTCAACTATGATTATGACAATGAACAGTGTGGTAGAGGCGGGGTGTCCCGATCTTTCGATGAGATGGTAACTATCGATTTGGTGGAGACGACTTTGACGATCCGACTACTAACGTGCACGACGTTGCGCCTTAGCAATCGCTAAACCAATCTCCAGAGGTTATTGACCACGCCGGTGCACGATCAACCTGACCACGAAGGTCTATTCCTGCAAGCAATCGAAGAACGAGCAAGAATATGATAAAAGCAATCTGAATATTGCAAATATGTATGAAGTATTGATAAAGGTGGGGATCCGAAAGCGGTCTTGGTCTGGTCGTTGGACACAAACGAAGTACACGAAGTTGCGTTGGCTAACTTTTAACTAAACAAATCCCAAGGAAAAAGCTACTAGATGGATCTACTTATATAGGACCAAGGGGTGGCGGCCAAGGAGGTGGGAGGACGTCCCAAGGCAGCCTAAAACTAACCCTAGGTCGTACAAGGCTCATGGGCCCAAGTGGAGGTGATGCAACACCTTTGGGCTTGTAGTTTGACTCGGATTCTGCTGCAATGTCAGATTGTTTCATCCGTAACTCAATGCTCCGGACGAATTTGAAGGTGAATCTAATTGGGATGGAAAGAGCACGAAATCTAGTTTCCAACAAAAGAAGAATCACCCAATTTGGAGTCCATATGAAAAAGTTGTTGGCGTTTTGAGTCAGGTATGTCTGTGCAGTCCGAATCTGAATCCAGAACGTGAGAGACTTGGACTCTATCTTCTCTTGGCCCAAAAGTGACGTGAGAGGACTTTTTGAACACAACCTAAACTTCTCCTTTTCCCTTATCTTCATATGTGGATTGTACAAATGTCCCATACACCTGCAATTAGACAAAACACAAAAGTGTGTGAAGTATTTTTGTTCTAGATAACATAAATAGACTATTGAATAGTTTGCATTAGAAATCACCTAACAAATATGCATGTATGCAATATTTTTGGTCGTATCCAAGATAGTCATGTCCTCATCATCCTCCCCTTTTTGAAAACAAAGCCGTCCTCGGCATTGCTTAATCTGAAATGTGGCTAACAAAAGAGACAAGGTGTACATGTTGTATATGTATATGTCATCCATTATAACTTCCCTTGATTTTTGCACATATGTCACATGTATACATGAGTAACTTTCATTGTTCATAAAATCTAAAGCCAAAAAATTATCACAAGAAGTAGAAGGCATGAAAATATTGCAACTCAGTTTGCACATATAAGTGAAGCTCTTATTCACTTCAAAAGATTGGCAATGTTCATCATTAAACCATCCTAACTTCGATGAATAAACCTTACTTGCATCAAATTTACATGCTACAACATGCTTAAATAAGCAAACATGCAATAAGTCATTGGACACAGAATCATCATCAAGATTAGAGGTCATATCAAAATGATTAAACATTGGTTCTTTTGCATCAACAGTTAATTCAATGGGTGCACTCAAAATTGTTGATATTTCAGTTGTTTGATCACATGACGCATTCATGACAGTAACAAGAGTCTCTAAAATAGGTGGTGTGCTCAAATCAACAGGTAACTCAACACATGATGCATTCAAGTTAACTAGGCATGCTTCATTCTCATGTGAAGTTATATCATCAAGACCTTTACTGTTACCTCGCAGAGATGTAGCTGATGTAGGTATGGACGTTGACAATGTACCATACTCTTGAGATGATATCGCGCTCACAATCCGAGGTGTGGCTGCTCTAGTAGGTGCAATAGTGGAGTAACCAACCGGCGGTGGTGAGCATGAACTGGAATAGTAGTTGTTGTAGTCACCCAATGCATCCTCCTGTATTTGTCTCTCAAAGGTACAAGCACGGACATACATACCAGTAATGCAACGAGGAATATACTGAAATCTTGCCTGAATATCATGGTTCAAACCACCAAAAAATCTATTCATTGTATCATCCTCAGATTCTTCTATGTCACAATGATGCATATAAGATTTGAACTCTTGGTAGTAAGCATGAACAGTGTTACTGCCTTGTTTTAATTGCTCCAATTTGCGACGCAATTCACGACGATAGTAAGGAGGAAAAAATTGTTGTCTCATTACAGCTTTCAAAACTTTCCAAGTTGTGGGTTGGTTATCAATGTTTTTCTTACAATGTACACTCCACCAAACAGAAGCAAAACCAGTAAATGCTCTAATGGTAGCTCGTACTCTCTCAAGTTCAGAAAAATCATGGTGACTAAAAACTTGTTCTATTTCAAGCTCCCAAGCTAGATAAATAACAGGATTAAATCTACCCTCAAATGATGGTAAAGAGATAACCTGACCATATGCTTGTGTGTGTTGTCCCAACTCTCGTGGTGGTGAAGATGTGTCCGTCATCCAAGAACTTCTATCTCTGGAACCTGTCATGATTAGTAGAAACAAGAACCAAAATTCGAGAATAATGTTCCTATGAACTACTAGGATGTGGTTGTAAAGTGCTCACAGTAAAGCAAATATCAATATCTTACAAGTTCTTACCATGTGGCAGGTGGTGACAGGCAACCAGCGGTGTCAAATAACTCCGAAGATTGTGTAAAACGATTGCCAGGGGAACGTACGTATACACGGTGTAGAAATATATGGAGCTGGGTTGGCTATATATGGTAGCAAAAGATTAGCAATAATCAATACAGAGATGCAATGTTGAATAAACGCTCAACGATGGTACTGTGCTGGTCCTAGGCTAGACCGAACTAGAGACGCGAGCCTAGAACACTAATAAGGTCACGGCATAGCACAACTAGCATCAATGAAGGATACTAAGTAGCTCTTGACAGCAAGATATAAGTGAAGATCACAACGGCAGTGAAGATAATGATGAAAAATAACTGCCAAGCAGGATATACAACAACTCTCTCTCCAACTTTCCTCTTGAAAAGTTTGAGACAATTTTCTGATAAATTCTTTCAAAGAATGCTACTAACTCAAGCTTTCCAATGCAAAAAGAATCACTCAATTCCGAGTTGATATGAGGAGTCAAAGAATTCTAAAACTGGCCTGAAAAATTGGAACAAGCTGTGTTCACAAACTTCGGAGGGCAAAACGACCTATTTAGAAGCCGATTTTGAGGTGTCAAATATTGAACTAGCTTCTGCAACTATTTAGATGCGGCTCGTCGCTATCTTCAATTTGAGTACTCACGGAGCCAAAATGGACTTTGTATGAGGAAGATACACCTGTTTTACTGAAACATGCGCAAAACAGATTCCAATCCGAATTCAGGTACGAGATTGATTCTAGATAGATCCAATTTTTTTTCTTCTCTCTTTTTTTTCTCACGCTTTTTTTTTCTTTTTCTTCTCCCTCTTTTTCTTTTTTTTCTTTCCTTTTTTCTCTCTTTTTTTTCTTTATCTTCTTTTTCTCCCTCTTTCCAAGACAAACTAGATAAGATGCAGATTCGATGAGGCGAAGATGTGAGTGACCTCAACTATGATTATGACAATAAACAGTGCGTAGCACGTGGTGGAAATTGGTGGATGGGATGGTGGACAGTGGATGGGATAATGATGCAGCGGCTGCGTGACTAATGTGAACAGAACTCGAAACTCTAAAGGAACTAGACACTAAGACCAGCAACTCGACACGGCAATGCAACCGATAATTCAATAATGCAAACAATGAAAAGAAAATTGCAAAGGCTCAGTCTGGCTAGGACAAAGGATGAATAGATCTAACTTTTGTTTTGTGGCTTTTTCTTGGACAATAGGTAAGAAAATAAATCTAATCTAGGAAAAACTGGAAATTCTCACCGAGCAACCTGAAAACTGATACCACTTGATAGAGGCGGGGTGTCCCGATCTTTCGATGAGATGGTAACTATCGATTTGGTGGAGACGACTTTGACGATCCGACTACAAACGTGCAAGACGTTGCGCCTTAGCAATCGCTAAACCAATCTCCAGAGGTTATTGACCACGCCGGTGCACGATCAACCTGACCACGAAGGTCTATTCCTGCAAGCAATCGAAGAACGAGCAAGAATATGATAAAAGCAATCTGAATATTGCAAATATGTATGAAGTATTGATAAAGGTGGGGATCCGAAAGCGGTCTTGGTCTGGTCGTTGGACACAAACGAAGTACACGAAGTTGCGTTGGCTAACTTTTAACTAAACAAATCCCAAGGAAAAAGCTACTAGATGGATCTACTTATATAGGACCAAGGGGTGGCGGCCAAGGAGGTGGGAGGACGTCCCAAGGCAGCCCAAAACTAACCCTAGGTCGTACAAGGCTCATGGGCCCAAGTGGAGGTGATGCAACACCTTTGGGCTTGTAGTTTGACTCGGATTCTGCTGCAATGTCAGATTGTTTCATCCGTAACTCAACGCTCCGAACGAATTTGAAGGTGAATCTAATTGGGATGGAAAGAGCACGAAATCTAGTTTCCAACAAAAGAAGAATCACCCAATTTGGATTCCGTATGAAAAAGTTGTTGGCGTTTTGAGTCAGGTATGTCTGTGCAGTCCGAATCTGAATCCAGAACGTGAGAGACTTGGACTCTATCTTCTCTTGGCCCAAAAGTGACGTGAGAGGACTTTTTGAACACAACCTAAACTTCTCCTTTTCCCTTATCTTCATATGTGGATTGTACAAATGTCCCATACACCTGCAATTAGACAAAACACAAAAGTGTGTGAAGTATTTTTGTTCTAGATAACATAAATAGACTATTGAATAGTTTGCATTAGAAATCACCTAACAAATATGCATGTATGCAATATTTTTGGTCGTATCCAAGATAGTCATGTCCTCATCATCAAGCATATCATCTAGCCTAGGAATAGGATGACGATAACGAATAGTAATATTATTAATGCCTCTACAATCAACACACATACGTGATGTACCATCCTTTTTCGGCACTAGAATAATAGGAACAGCACAAGGACTAAGGGATTCGCGTATATAACCTTTGTCGAGAAGCTCTTGTACTTGACGATTAATCTCCTTCGTCTCCTCTGGATTGGTACGGTATGGTGCACGGTTTGGCAGTGAAGCACCGGGAATTAAGTCAATCTGATGCTCAATCCCTCGAATAGGCGGTAATCCCGGTGGCACGTCTTGTGGAAAGACGTCAGCGAACTCCTGCAAAATGTTAGTGACAGCAGGAGGCAAAGAGGAAGGCACGTCCTCGAATGAAAATAATGCCTCTTTGCACACAAAAGCATAGCAAACAGATTTGCTGAAATCTAGCTCATCAATATCAGATTTGGTGGCAAATAAACATGCACTTTTCAATTTAATTTCAGAAGCAACACTAGATGGTTTATTATTAGGCTTCATTTGTTGCTCAAATTCTTTTGCCACAATCTGATTTTCACTCTTATTCGTCTCCTGTTTTGCTTTATTAGCTCTATTAATATCATCTTTCAAAATGGAATCAGGAGTCATAGGAAGCAAAGTAATATTTTTATCCTTATGAACAAGAGTATAGTGATTGTTTCTACCATGGTGTACAGCATTTTTATCAAATTGCCATGGTCTACCAAGTAATAAGGAACATGCTTGCATAGGTACCACATCACAATCAACATAATCAGCATATGTAGAGATACTAAAATGCACACGAACAGTACGTGTTACCTTAACCTTGCCGCTGTTGTTGAACCATTGGATGTAGTAAGGATGTGGATGTGGTCTTGTGGTGAGAGAAAGCTTCTCCACCATCTCCATGCTAGCCAAGTTGTTGCAGCTCCCTCCGTCTATGATGCCGCGCACAGAACGTTCCTTCACAACTCCCTTGGTATGGAACAAATTGTGCCTCTGATTTTGCTCAGCTTGTGTGACCTGCACACTCAAAACACGTTGAGCAACTAAACATTCATACCTGTCAGCGTCTTCAGGAGCCATGTATTGCGTCTCATGATCAGAATCATCTCCACCATGTTCTTCACGTGTAATAAGAGCCAAAGTCTCCTCATCATAGTCACTAGCGGACTCATATCCACCATCCGCGGTAGCAATCATCACACGCGGAGATTTGCATTCTCTCGCATAATGACCTCCTCCCTTACAACGACGACAAATAATATCACTTGTGTGCCCTGTTGATGCCATGGAAGAAGAAGAACGTTGTGCAGGCCCCGCAGGTGCGCTCTTGGCAGATAATGGTGGTTGTGCCTGTTTTCTTGAATCACGGCTGGAGGTGGCACCGGATGGAGGTGCTGGTGCAGTTGAAGTAGAAGATGCACGTGGTGTCCATGATGAAGGTCGGCCTGCAGAAAAGTTAGTTCGCCCCAATGCTTGTCGATCCTGCACTTCACGTTCAGCTTTACAAGCAAGATGGAATAAACGAGTGATATTAGTATACTCCTTATAGTCTAAAATGGTCTGAATCTCTCTATTTAATCCACCCAGAAAACGTGCAAGCATAGCTTCATTCTCCTCAACAATACCACATCTAATCATGCCAGTTTGTAATTCCTGATAATATTCTTCTACAGAATTTTTCCCTTGTCTTAAACGCTGCAATTTTTGAAGCAATTCACGTTGATAATATGGTGGAACCCAACGCGTACGCATAGCAGTTTTCAAAGCAGCCCAAGTAGTTGGAATAGGATATAATCTACAATGTTCAGCCCAAAGATCTGCTATAAATCAATATGTCATCAAAGTAAACTACCACAAATCGTCCAATGAAAGCACGTAAAACTTCGTTCGTTAATCTCATGAAAGTACTAGGTGCATTAGTTAACCCAAAAGGCATGACTAACCACTCATATAATCCAAACTTAGTTTTGAATGCTGTTTTCCATTCATCTCCCAATTTCATACGAATTTGATGGTATCCACTACGCAAATCAACTTTGGAGAATATTGTAGAGCCACTCAATTCATCAAGCATATCATCTAGCCTAGGAATAGGATGACGATAACGAATAGTAATATTATTAATGCCTCTACAATCAACACACATACGTGATGTACCATCCTTTTTCGGCACTAGAATAATAGGAACAGCACAAGGACTAAGGGATTCGCGTATATAACCTTTGTCGATAAGCTCTTGTACTTGACGCATAATCTCCTTCGTCTCCTCTGGATTGGTACGGTATGGTGCACGGTTTGGCAGTGAAGCACCGGGAATTAAGTCAATCTGATGCTCAATCCCTCGAATAGGCGGTAATCCCGGTGGCACGTCTTGTGGAAAGACGTCAGCGAACTCCTGCAAAATGTTAGTGACAGCAGGAGGCAAAGAGGAAGGCACGTCCTCGAATGAAAATAATGCCTCTTTGCACACAAAAGCATAGCAAACAGATTTGCTGAAATCTAGCTCATCAATATCAGATTTGGTGGCAAATAAACATGCACTTTTCAATTTAATTTCAGAAGCAACACTAGATGGTTTATTATTAGGCTTCATTTGTTGCTCAAATTCTTTTGCCACAATCTGATTTTCACTCTTATTCGTCTCCTGTTTTGCTTTATTAGCTCTATTAATATCATCTTTCAAAATGGAATCAGGAGTCATAGGAAGCAAAGTAATATTTTTATCCTTATGAACAAGAGTATAGTGATTGTTTCTACCATGGTGTACAAATTTTTTATCAAATTGCCATGGTCTACCAAGTAATAAGGAACATGCTTGCATAGGTACCACATCACAATCAACATAATCAGCATATGTAGATATACTAAAATGCACACGAACAGTACGTGTTACCTTAACCTTGACGCTGTTGTTGAACCATTGGATGTAGTAAGGATGTGGATGTGGTCTTGTGGTGAGAGAAAGCTTCTCCACCATCTCCATGCTAGCCAAGTTGTTGCAGCTCCCTCCGTCTATGATGACGCGCACAGAACGTTCCTTCACAACTCCCTTGGTATGGAACAAATTGTGCCTCTGATTTTGCTCAGCTTGTGTGATCTGCACACTCAAAACACGTTGAGCAACTAAACATTCATACCTGTCAGCGTCTTCAGGAGCCATGTATTGCGTCTCATTATCAGAATCATCTCCACCATGTTCTTCACGTGTAATAAGAGCCAAAGTCTCCTCATCATAGTCACTAGCGGACTCATATCCACCATCCGCGGTAGCAATCATCACACGCGGAGATTTGCATTCTCTCGCATAATGACCTCCTCCCTTACAACTGATAGAGGCGGGGTGTCCCGATCTTTCGATGAGATGGTAACTATCGATTTGGTGGAGACGACTTTGACGATCCGACTACAAACGTGCACGACGCTGCGCCTTAGCAATCGCTAAACCAACTCCGAGAGGTTATTGACCACGCTGGAGCACAATCAACCTGACCACGAAGGTCTATTCCTGCAAGCAATCGAAGAACAAGCAAGAATATGATAAAAGCAATGTGAATATTGCGAGTATATATGAAGTATTGATAAAGGCGGGGATCCGTAAGCGGTCTTGGTCTGGTCGTTGGACACAAACGAAGTACACGAAGTTGCAATGGCTAACTTTTAACTAAACAAATCCCAAGGAAAAGCTACTAGATGGATCTACTTATATAGGAGCAAGGGGTGGCGGCCAAGGAGGTGGGAGGACGTCCCAAGGCAGCCTAAAACTAAATCTAGGTCGTACAAGGCCAATGGGCCCAAGTGGAGGTGATGTAACACCTTTGGACTTGTAGTTTGACTCGGATTCTGCTGCAGCATCAGATTGTTTCGTCCACAACTCAACGCTCCGGACGAATTTGAAGGTGATTCCAATTGGGTTGGAAAGTGCACGAAATCTAGTTTCCAACAAAAAAAGAATCACCCAATTCGGAGTCCGTATGAAAAACTTGTGTGCGTTTTGAGTCAGGTATGTCTGTGCAGTCCGAATCTGAATCCAGAACGTGAGAGACTTGGACTCTATCTTCTCTTGGGCCAAAAGTGACGTGAGAGAACTTTTTGTACAGCAAATAAACATCTCTTTCTTCCTTATCTTCATATGTGGATTGTACAAATGTCCCATACACCTGCAATTAGACAAAACACAAAAGTGTGTGAAGTATTTTTGTTCTGGATAACATAAACAGATTATTGAATAGTTTGCACTAGAAATCACCTGACAAATATGCATATATGCAATATTTTTGGTCATATCCAAGGTAGTAATGTCCTCATAATCCTCCTCTTCTTGAAAATAAAGCCGTCCTCGGCGTTGCTTAATCTGAAATGTGGCTAACAAAAGAGACAAGGTGTACATGTTGTATATGTATATGTCATCCATTTTTACTTCCCTAGATTTTTGCATATATGACACATGAATAGATGAGTAACTTGCATAGTTCATAAAATCTAAAGCCAAAAAATTAGCACAAGAAGTAGAAGGCATGAAAATATTGCAACTCAGTTTGCACATATAAGTGAAGCTCTTATTCATTTCAAAAGATTGACAATGTTCATCATTAAACCATCCCAACATTGGTGAATAAACCTTACTTGCATCAAATTTACATGCTACAACATGCTTAAATAAGCAAACATGCAATAAGTCATTCAACACAGAATCATCACCAATATTGGAGGTCATATCAAAATGATTAAACATTGGTTCTTTTGCATCAATAGTTAATTCAATGGGTGCACTCAAAATTGTTGGTATTTCAGTTGTTTGATCACATGGCAAAGTCAAATTATCAACGTAGTCCTCTAAAATAGGTGGTGTGATCAAAGTAGTGGGTAGCTCATCAGATGGTGCATTCAAATTGACAAGGCATTCATCATTCTCATGTAGAGATGGAAGATCAGTACCTTTGTCATTACCTCTTATGATCAACTCAGATGATGTAGCCACTCTCAAGGGCGATGTGTCACATGGTGGAGGTGATGTAGTCCTGACAACAACGGATGTGGTTGTCATAGTATGCCTAGTAGTTGAAGGAACAATCATATAAACTCTTGAAATGTGCACCGTGCGCTTGTTCTCCTCGTGGCCAACACGTCGTTTTATTTCCTGTTCAGCTTTGCAAGCAAGATGAAACAAATGGTCCATAGGATAACACTCTTCATGAATTAGTATCTCTTGAATATCACGGTTTAATCCTCCCCAAAATCTATCCATAAAATCATCTTCACTTTCTTCTAAAGAGGAATGCAACAAGGTAGTTTGTAAATCATCATAATATTTTGTTACAGTTTCACTATCTTGTTTTAAGTGTTGCAACTTCTTAATCATGTCACGAGTATAATAAGCAGGGACGAAAGTATGTCGCATGGCAAGTTTCAAATCATCCCAAGTAGTAGGTATATAATCAGGGTGTAACCGACAATATTCACTCCACCAAACCAAAGCATAACCAGTGAAAGAACCAACCGCAACCTTAACCTTTTTATGTTCATCGAAATTATGGAAAGCAAATATATTTTTTATGTCGAACTCCCATTCAATATATAAAGCAGGTTTAAAACGGCCATTAAATGGTGGTATAGATACATTAACCTGATCATGTGCATTTGGATGTTTGTGCACCTCTCGTGACGGTTGTGGTATTTGCAAAGGTGGTGGCACGTCTCCCGCGATCGACAAAGCCCATGAATTGACTCTGAATCCTGTCATGATTAGTAGAACAAGAAACAAAACCCAAAAATAATGTTCCTATAACTACTAGGATGTGGTGGTAAAACGCTCACAGTAAAGCAAATATCAATGTCTTACAAGTTCTTACCATGCAGCAGGCGGTGATCGGCAACCAGCGGTGTCAAGTAACTCCGAATATTGAGTAAAGCGATTGCCAGGGGAGCGTACGTATACACGATGTAGAAATATGTGGAGCTGGGTTGGCTATATATGGTAGCAAAAGATTAGCAATAATCAATTCAAAGATGCAATGTTGAATAAACGCTCAACGACGGTACTGTGCTGGTCCTAGGCTAGACCGGACTAGAGACGCGAGCCTAGAACACTAATAAGGTCACGGCGTAGCACAACTAGCATCAATGAAGGATACTAAGTAGCTCTTGACAGCAAGATATAAGTGAAGATCACAACGGCAGTGAAGATAATGATGAAAAACAACTGCCAAGCAGGATATACAACAACTCTCTCTCCAACTTTCCTCTTGAAAAGTTTGAGACAATTTTCTGATAAATTCTTTCAAAGAATGCTACTAACTCAAGCTTTCCAATGCAAAAAGAATCACCCAATTCCGAGTTGATATGAGGAGTCAAAGAATTCTAAAACTGGCCTGAAAAATTGGAACAAGCTGTGTTCACGAACTTCGGAGGGCAAAAAGACCTATTTAGAAGCCGATTTTGAGGTGTCAAATATTGAACCAGCTTCTGCAACTATTTAGATGCGGCTCGTCGCTATCTTCAATTTGAGTACTCACGGAGCCAAAACGGACTTCGTATGAGGAAGATACACCTGTTTTACTGAACAGTACGTAAAATAGATTCCAATCCGAATTCAGGTACGAGATTGATTCTAGATAGATCCAATTTTTTTTCTTCTCTCTTTTTTTTTCTGACGCTTTTTTTTTCTTTTTCTTCTCCCTCTTTCCAAAACAAACTAGATAAGAATCACCCAATTCGGAGTCCGTATGAAAAACTTGTGTGCGTTTTGAGTCAGGTATGTCTGTGCAGTCCGAATCTGAATCCAGAACGTGGGAGACTTGGACTCTATCTTCTCTTGGGCCAAAAGTGACGTGAGAGAATGATAGAGGCAAAGGTGTCCCGTCTTTCGATGAGATGGAGGATTTCGCTTTGGTGGAAGTCGACTTTGACGATCCGACTACGAACGTGCGAGGACGTCGCGCCTTAGCAATCGCTAAACCAACTCCGAGAGGTTATTGACCACGCCGGAGCACGATCAACCTGACCACGAAGGTCTGTTTCCTGCGAGCAAACGAAGAACAAGCAAGAAACTAAGATTGCAATCTGGATATTGCGAATATAAGATGAAAGCTTTATTGATCAAGGTGGGGTTCTGTGACGCCTTTGTCTGGTCGTTGAACACAAACGAAGTACGCGAAGTTGCAGCTATGGCGAACTTTTAATCTAAACAAAACCCAAAGTCTAAACGATGCCCTAAGGGCTGTATATATGGAGGAAGAGGGGGGAATTTCGTGGCCCTTGGTGGAGGGGTCCGAAATCAACCCTATCTCTTGTTTCCCCACACATACGGACTCTAAAAATAGCCTATACTTATGTATTTCGAAATTACATGGGCCTGCCCCAATAATAAGGTGACGCAGCACCTAAAATAGCCTCGGGACGAAATTTATGAAGTGGCATCTTGTATATTTCGTCCAAGGCTTCATGCACCCATTATGGTGGCTTCAAAGTCCTGAAATCATCACTTGTAACTCCGTTCTTGTTCCCCTTGCGCATGCCATCATCTCCATGCTTGTTCTTGCTCCAATGTTCATCCTTCTCCAAGCTAGGCCCTTCATTTGTAAGCAAAACAAATGTATCCAATTTAGGCAGCATCATATTCTCATGAACATTAGAATCATTACCAAGAAACGAAAGTACCTGGTAATTTAGTTGGCGTGCACGAGCTCTAGTAATTGGTCCAGTATGTATAGCAGCAGGGGCTGTGGGTGTAACAATTGTATTGATGTCCTCATCAGGTGGCGGCGTGACAACTTATGACCAGAACTCGAAACTCTAAAAGACTAACGCTAAGACCAGCAACTAGACACGACGATGCAACCGCAAATTCAACAAAGCAAAACCCTAAAAAGATTATGCAAAGGCTCAGATTGGTTCGGATATGATGAACTAACCCTAATTTTTTTTGGCTTTTTCGTGGACTGTAGGTATGAAGAACAGACTCGATCTAAACTACGAAAAACTGTAAAATCTCACCGAGCAACCTGGAAATCTGATACCACTTGATAGAGGCAAAGGTGTCCCGTCTTTCGATGAGATGATGGATATCGCTTTGGTGGAAGTCAACTTTGACGATCCGACTACGAACGTGCGAGGACGTCGCGCCTTAGCAATCGCTAAACCAACTCCGAGAGGTTATTGACCACGCCGGAGCACGATCAACCTGACCACGAGGGTCTGTTTCCTGCGAGCAAACGAAGAACAAGCAAGAAACTAAGATTGCAATCTGGATATTGCGAATATAAGATGAAAGCTTTATTGATCAAGGTGGGGTTCTGTGACGCTTTTGTCTGGTCGTTGAACACAAACGAAGTACGCGAAGTTGCAGCTATGGCGAACTTTTAATCTAAACAAAACCCAAAGTCTAAACGATGCCCTAAGGGCTGTATATATGGAGGAAGAGGGGGGGAATTTCGTGGCCCTTGGTGGAGGGGTCCGAAATCAACCCTATCTCTTGTTTCCCCACACATACGGACTCTAAAAATAGCCTATACTTATGTATTTCGAAATTACATGGGCCTGGCCCAATAATAAGGTGACGCAGCACCTAAAATAGCCTCGGAACGAAATTTATGAAGTGGCATCTTGTATATTTCGTCCAAGGCTTCATGCACCCATTATGGTGGCTTCAAAGTCCTGAAATCATCACTTGTAACTCCGTTCTTGTTCTTGCTCCAATGTTCATCCTTCTCCAAGCTAGGCCCTTCATTTGTAAGCAAAACAAATGTATCCAATTTAGGCAGCATCATATTCTCAGGAACATTAGAATCATTACCAAGAAACGAAAGTACCTGGTAGTTTAGTTGGCGTGCACGAGCTCTAGTAATTGGTCCAGTATGTATAGCAGCAGGGGCTGTGGGTGTAACAATTGTATTGATGTCCTCATCATCCTCCCCTTCTTGAAATGAAGTCGTCCTCGACGGAAGTTCATCTTCCTCACCCAAATAAGGCTTCAAATCTGCAATGTTAAAAGTGGGACTAACCCCAAAATCTGCAGGCAGCTCAAGTTTATATGCATTATCATTTATTTTCTCTAACACCTTAAAGGGACCATCAGCACGTGGCATTAACTTTGATTTGCGCAAATCAGGAAATCTATCCTTACGCAAATGTAACCAAACAAGATCTCCAGGTGCAAACACAACATGTTTTCTACCCTTATCTCCAGCAAGTTTATATTTAGCATTCATACGCTCAATGTTTTCCTTAGTTAACTCATGCATTTTTAAAATCAATTCAGCACGTTGTTTAGCATCAAAATTAACCTTCTCCGAAGATGGCAGAGGCAACAAATCAATAGGTGCACGAGGTAGGAAACCATACACAACTTCAAAAGGGCACATCTTAGTAGTAGAATGCAATGAACGATTATAAGCAAATTCAATATGAGGCAAGCATTCCTCCCACATTTTCTTATTATTCTTCAAAACAGCCCTAAGCATAGTAGACAACGTTCTATTGACTACTTCAGTTTGTCCATCAGTTTGGGGGTGACAAGTAGTACTAAAAAGCAGTTTAGTCCCCAACTTAGCCCATAAACATCTCCAAAAGTGGCTAAGAAATTTAGTATCACGATCTGAAACAATAGTATTTGGCACACCATGCAAGCGAATAATTTCACGAAAGAACAAATCAGCAACATTAACAGCATCATCGCTTTTATGACATGGTATAAAGTGTGCCATTTTCGAGAATCTATCCACGACAACAAATATGTTATCCCTCCCCTTCTTTGTTCGAGGTAAACCTAAAACAAAGTCCATAGATATATCCTGATAGAGGCAAAGGTGTCCCGTCTTTCGATGAGATGATGGATATCGCTTTGGTGGAAGTCGACTTTGACGATCCGACTACGAACGTGCGAGGACGTCGCGCCTTAGCAATCGCTAAACCAACTCCGAGAGGTTATTGACCACGCCGGAGCACGATCAACCTGACCACGAGGGTCTGTTTCCTGCGAGCAAACGAAGAACAAGCAAGAAACTAAGATTGCAATCTGGATATTGCGAATATAAGATGAAAGCTTTATTGATCAAGGTGGGGTTCTGTGACGCCTTTGTCTGGTCGTTGAACACAAACGAAGTACGCGAAGTTGCAGCTATGGCGAACTTTTAATCTAAACAAAACCCAAAAATAATGTTCCTATAACTACTAGGATGTGGTGGTAAAACGCTCACAGTAAAGCAAATATCAATGTCTTACAAGTTCTTACCATGCAGCAGGCGGTGATCGGCAACCAGCGGTGTCAAGTAACTCCGAATATTGAGTAAAGCGATTGCCAGGGGAGCGTACGTATACACGGTGTAGAAATATGTGGAGCTGGGTTGGCTATATATGGTAGCAAAAGATTAGCAATAATCAATTCAAAGATGCAATGTTGAATAAACGCTCAACGACGGTACTGTGCTGGTCCTAGGCTAGACCGAACTAGAGACGCGAGCCTAGAACACTAATGAGGTCACGTCGTAGCACAACCAGCATCAATGAAGGATACTAAGTAGCTCTGGACAGCAAGATATAAGTGAAGATCACAACGGAAGTAAAGATAATGATGTGAAACAACAGCCAAGCTGTTTTACTGAACAGTGCACAAAACAGATTCCAATCGCTAAACCAACTCCGAGAGGTTATTGACCACGCTGGAGCACGATCAACCTGACCACGAAGGTCTATTCCTGCAAGCAATCGAAGAACGAGCAAGAATATGATAAAGCAATCTGAATATTGCGAATATATATGAAGTATTGATAAAGGTGGGGATCCGTAAGCGGTCTTGGTCTGGTCGTTGGACACAAACGAAGTACACGAAGTTGCACTGGCTAACTTTTAACTAAACAAATCCCAAGGAAAAGCTACTAGATGGATCTACTTATATAGGAGCAAGGGATGGAGGCCAAGGAGGTGGGAGGACGTCCCAAGGCAGCCTAAAACTAAATCTAGGTCGTACAAGGCCAATGGGCCCAAGTGGAGGTGATGTAACACCTTTGGACTTGTAGTTTGACTCGGATTCTGCTGCAGCATCAGATTGTTTCGTCCACAACTCAACGCTCCGGACGAATTTTGATAGCGGCAAAGGTGTCCCGTCTTTCGATGAGATGATGGATATCGCTTTGGTGGCAGTCGACTTTGACGATCCGACTACGAACGTGCGAGGACGTCGCGCCTTAGCAATCGCTAAACCAACTCCGAGAGGTTATTGACCACGCCGGAGCACGATCAACCTGACCACGAGGGTCTGTTTCCTGCGAGCAAACGAAGAACAAGCAAGAAACTGAGATTGCAATCTGGATATTGCGAATATAAGATGAAAGCTTTATTGATCAAGGTGGGGTTCTGTGACGCCTTTGTCTGGTCGTTGAACACAAACGAAGTACGCGAAGTTGCAGCTATGGCGAACTTTTAATCTAAACAAAACCCAAAGTCTAAACGATGCCCTAAGGGCTGTATATATGGAGGAAGAGGGGGGAATTTCGTGGCCCTTGGTGGAGGGGTCCGAAATCAACCCTATCTCTTGTTTCCCTACACATACGGTCTCTAAAAATAGCCTATACTTATGTATTTCGAAATTACATGGGCCTGGCCCAATAATAAGGTGACGCAGCACCTAAAATAGCCTCGGGACGAAATTTGTGAAGTGGCATCTTGTATATTTCGTCCAAGGCTTCATGCACCCATTATGGTGGCTTCAAAGTCCTGAAATCATCACTTGTAACTCCGTTCTTGTTCCCCTTGCGCATGCCATCATCTCCATGCTTGTTCTTGCTCCAATGTTCATCCTTCTCCAAGCTAGGCCCTTCATTTGTAAGCAAAACAAATGTATCCAATTTAGGCAGCATCATATTCTCATGAACATTAGAATCATTACCAAGAAACGAAAGTACCTGGTAATTTAGTTGGCGTGCACGAGCTCTAGTAATTGGTCCAGTATGTATAGCAGCAGGGGCTGTGGGTGTAACAATTGTATTGATGTCCTCATCACATATTAAAAGTCAAGCTAAACTGAATCGTAGACATGCTAAATGGGTTGAATTCATTGAGACTTTTCCTTATGTCATTAAACACAAGAAGGGAAAAGAAAATGTTATTGCTGATGCATTGTCTCGCCGCTATACTATGCTTTCACAACTTGACTTCAAAATATTTGGTTTGGAGACCATCAAAGATCAATATGTGCATGATGCTGATTTTAAAGATGTAATGCAGAATTGTAAAGAAGGAAGAATGTGGAACAAGTTCGTCGTTAACGATGGATTTGTGTTTCGTGCTAACAAGCTATGCATTCCAGCTAGCTCCGTTCATCTTTTGTTGTTGCAGGAGGCGCATGGAGGAGGATTAATGGGACACTTTGGCGTGAAGAAGACGGAGGACGTACTTGCTACACATTTCTTTTGGCCAAAGATGAGACGGGATGTTGAGCGTTTTATTGCTCGATGCACTACATGTCAGAAAGCTAAGTCACGACTCAATCCTCATGGTTTATATATGCCTTTGCCTGTACCTAGTGTTCCTTGGGAGGATATATCTATGGACTTTGTTTTAGGTTTACCTCGAACAAAGAAGGGAAGGGATAGCATATTTGTTGTCGTGGATAGATTCTCGAAAATGGCACACTTTATACCATGTCATAAAAGCGATGATGCTGTTAATGTTGCTGATTTGTTCTTTCGTGAAATTATTCGCTTGCATGGTGTGCCAAATACTATTGTTTCAGATCGTGATACTAAATTTCTTAGCCACTTTTGGAGATGTTTATGGGCTAAGTTGGGGACTAAACTGCTTTTTAGTACTACTTGTCACCCCCAAACTAATGGACAAACTGAAGTAGTCAATAGAACATTGTCTACTATGCTTAGGGCTGTTTTGAAGAATAATAAGAAAATGTGGGAGGAATGCTTGCCTCATATTGAATTTGCTTATAATCGTTCATTGCATTCTACTACTAAGATGTGCCCTTTTGAAGTTGTGTATGGTTTCCTACCTCGTGCACCTATTGATTTGTTGCCTCTTCCATCTTCGGAGAAGGTTAATTTTGATGCTAAACAACGTGCTGAATTGATTTTAAAAATGCATGAGTTAACTAAGTAAAACATTGAGCGTATGAATGCTAAATATAAACTTGCTGGAGATAAGGGTAGAAAACATGTTGTGTTTGCACCTGGAGATCTTGTTTGGTTACATTTGCGTAAGGATAGATTTCCTGATTTGCGCAAATCAAAGTTAATGCCACGTGCTGATGGTCCCTTTAAGGTGTTAGAGAAAATAAATGATAATGCATATAAACTTGAGCTGCCTGCAGATTTTGGGGTTAGTCCCACTTTTAACATTGCAGATTTGAAGCCTTATTTGGGTGAGGAAGATGAACTTCCGTCGAGGACGACTTCATTTCAAGAAGGGGAGGATGATGAGGACATCAATACAATTGTTACACCCACAGCCCCTGCTGCTATACATACTGGACCAATTACTAGAGCTCGTGCACGCCAACTAAACTACCAGGTACTTTCGTTTCTTGGTAATGATTCTAATGTTCCTGAGAATATGATGCTGCCTAAATTGGATACATTTGTTTTGCTTACAAATGAAGGGCCTAGCTTGGAGAAGGATGAACATTGGAGCAAGAACAAGAACGGAGTTACAAGTGATGATTTCAGGACTTTGAAGCCACCATAATGGGTGCATGAAGCCTTGGACGAAATATACAAGATGCCACTTCATAAATTTCGTTCCGAGGCTATTTTAGGTGCTGCGTCACCTTATTATTGGGCCAGGCCCATGTAATTTCGAAATACATAAGTATAGGCTATTTTTAGAGTCCGTATGTGTGGGGAAACAAGAGATAGGGTTGATTTCGGACCCCTCCACCAAGGGCCACGAAATTCCCCCCCTCTTCCTCCATATATACAGCCCTTAGGGCATCGTTTAGACTTTGGGTTTTGTTTAGATTAAAAGTTCGCCATAGCTGCAACTTCGCGTACTTCGTTTGTGTTCAACGACCAGACAAAGGCGTCACAGAACCCCACCTTGATCAATAAAGCTTTCATCTTATATTCGCAATATCCAGATTGCAATCTTAGTTTCTTGCTTGTTCTTCGTTTGCTCGCAGGAAACAGACCTTCGTGGTCAGGTTGATCGTGCTCCGGCGTGGTCAATAACCTCTCGGAGTTGGGTTAGCGATTGCTAAGGCGCGACGTCCTCGCACGTTCGTAGTCGGATCGTCAAAGTCGACTTCCACCAAAGCGAAATCCACCATCTCATCGAAAGACGGGACACCTTTGCCTCTATCATAATGCCACGTGCTGATGGTCCCTTTAAGGTGTTAGAGAAAATAAATGATAATGCATATAAACTTGAGCTGCCTGCAAATTTTGGGGTTAGTCCCACTTTTAACATTGCAGATTTGAAGCCTTATTTGGGTGAGGAAGATGAACTTCCGTCGAGGACGACTTCATTTCAAGAAGGGGAGGATGATGAGGACATCAATACAATTGTTACACCCACAGCCCCTGCTGCTATACATACTGGACCAATTACTAGAGCTCGTGCACGCCAACTAAATTACCAGGTACTTTCGTTTCTTGGTAATGATTCTAATGTTCATGAGAATATGATGCTGCCTAAATTGGATACATTTGTTTTGCTTACAAATGAAGGGTCTAGCTTGGAGAAGGATGAACATTGGAGCAAGAACAAGCATGGAGATGATGGCATGCGCAAGGGGAACAAGAACGGAGTTACAAGTGATGATTTCAGGACTTTGAAGCCACCATAATGGGTGCATGAAGCCTTGGACGAAATATACAAGATGCCACTTCATAAATTTCGTCCCGAGGCTATTTTAGGTGTTGCGTCACCTTATTATTGGGCCAGGCCCATGTAATTTCGAAATACATAAGTATAGGCTATTTTTAGAGTCCGTATGTGTGGGGAAACAAGAGATAGGGTTGATTTCGGACCCCTCCACCAAGGGTCACGAAATTCCCCCCTCTTCCTCCATATATACAGCCCTTAGGGCATCGTTTAGACTTTGGGTTTTGTTTAGATTAAAAGTTCGCCATAGCTGCAACTTCGCGTACTTCGTTTGTGTTCAACGACCAGACAAAGGCGTCACAGAACCCCACCTTGATCAATAAAGCTTTCATCTTATATTCGCAATATGCAGATTGCAATCTTAGTTTCTTGCTTGTTCTTCGTTTGCTCGCAGGAAACAGACCCTCGTGGTCAGGTTGATCGTGCTCCGGCGTGGTCAATAACCTCTCGGAGTTGGTTTAGCGATTGCTAAGGCGCGACGTCCTCGCACGTTCGTAGTCGGATCGTCAAAGTCGACTTCCACCAAAGCGAAATTCACCATCTCATCGAAAGACGGGACACCTTTGCCTCTATCACCAAGTAATAAGGAACATGCTTGCATAGGTACCACATCACAATCAACATAATCAGCATATGTAGAGATACTAAAATGCACACGAACAGTACGTGTTACCTTAACCTTGCCGCTGTTGTTGAACCATTGGATGTAGTAAGGATGTGGATGTGGTCTTGTGGTGAGAGAAAGCTTCTCCACCATCTCCATGCTAGCCAAGTTGTTGCAGCTCCCTCCGTCTATTATGACGCGCACAGAACGTTCCTTCACAACTCCCTTGGTATGGAACAAATTGTGCCTCTGATTTTGCTCAGCTTGTGTGACCTGCACACTCAAAACACGTTGAGCAACTAAACATTCATACCTGTCAGCGTCTTCAGGAGCCATGTATTGCGTCTCATGATCAGAATCATCTCCACCATGTTCTTCACGTGTAATAAGAGCCAATGTCTCCTCATCATAGTCACTAGCGGACTCATATCCACCATCCACAGTAGCAATCATCACACGCGGAGATTTGCATTCCCTCGCATAATGACGTCCTCCCTTACAACGACGACAAATAATATCACTTGTGTGCCCTGTTGATGCCATGGAAGAAAAAGAACGCTGTGCAGGCCCCGCAGGTGTGCTCTTGGCAGATAATGGTGGTTGTGCCTGTTTTCTTGTATCACGGCTGGAGGTGGCACCGGATGGAGGTGCTGGTGCAGTTGAAGTAGAAGATGCACGTGGTGTCCATGATGAAGGTCGGCCTGCAGAAAAGTTAGTTCGCCCCAATGCTTGTCGATCCTGCACTTCACGTTCAGCTTTACAAGCAAGATGGAATAAACGAGTGATATTAGTATACTCCTTATAGTCTAGAATGGTCTGAATCTCTCTATTTAATCCACCCAGAAAACGTGCAAGCATAGCTTCATTCTCCTCAACAATACCACATCTAATCATGCCAGTTTGTAATTCCTGATAATATTCTTCTACAGAATTTTTTCCTTGTCTTAAACGCTGCAATTTTTGAAGCAATTCACGTTGATAATATGGTGGAACCCAACGCGTACGCATAGCAGTTTTCAAAGCAGCCCAAGTAGTTGGAATAGGATATAATCTACAATGTTCAGACCACCATACACATGCAAAACTAGTGAAAGCACAAACAGCAGCAGCAACTCGTCTCTCCTCAGGATATTGTAAACATGTAAATCGTTGTTCAGTTTCTAACTCCCAAGTAAGATATATATCAGGAACATATCTACCCTCAAATGGTGGAATATTCAATTTCAGTTTAGGAATATCTACCCTTAATCATGTCACGAGTATAATAAGCAGGGACGAAAGTATGTCGCATGGCAAGTTTCAAATCATCCCAAGTAGTAGGTATATAATCAGGGTGTAACCGACAATATTCACTCCACCAAACCAAAGCATAACCAGTGAAAGAACCAACCGCAACCTTAACCTTTTGATGTTCATCGAAATTATGGGAAGCAAATATATTTTTTATGTCGAACTCCCATTCAATATATAAAGCAGGTTTAAAACGGCCATTAAATGGTGGTATAGATACATTAACCTGATCATGTGCATTTGGATGTTTGTGCACCTCTCGTGACGGTTGTGGTATTTGCAAAGGTGGTGGCACGTCTCCCGCGATCGACAAAGCCCATGAATTGACTCTGGATCCTGTCATGATTAGTAGAACAAGAAACAAAACCCAAAAATAATGTTCCTATAACTACTAGGATGTGGTGGTAAAACGCTCACAGTAAAGCAAATATCAATGTCTTACAAGTTCTTACCATGCAGCAGGCGGTGATCGGCAACCAGCGGTGTCAAGTAACTCCGAATATTGAGTAAAGCGATTGCCAGGGGAGCGTATGTATACACGGTGTAGAAATATGTGGAGCTGGGTTGGCTATATATGGTAGCAAAAGATTAGCAATAATCAATTCAAAGATGCAATGTTGAATAAACGCTCAACGACGGTACTGTGCTAGTCCTAGGCTAGACCGGACTAGAGACGCGAGCCTAGAACACTAATGAGGTCACGGCGTAGCACAACTAGCATCAATGAAGGATACTAAGTAGCTCTTGACAGCAAGATATAAGTGAAGATCACAACGGCAGTGAAGATGATAGAGGCAAAGGTGTCCCGTCTTTCGATGAGATGATGGATATCGCTTTGGTGGAAGTCGACTTTGACGATCCGACTACGAACGTGCGAGGACGTCGCGCCTTAGCAATCGCTAAACCAACTCCGAGAGGTTATTGACCACGCCGGAGCACGATCAACCTGACCACGAGGGTCTGTTTCCTGCGAGCAAACGAAGAACAAGCAAGAAACTGAGATTGCAATCTGGATATTGCGAATATAAGATGAAAGCTTTATTGATCAAGGTGGGGTTTTGTGACGCCTTTGTCTGGTCGTTGAACACAAACGAAGTACGCGAAGTTGCAGCTATGGCGAACTTTTAATCTAAACAAAACCCAAAGTCTAAACGATGCCCTAAGGGCTGTATATATGGAGGAAGAGGGGGGGAATTTCGTGGCCCTTGGTGGAGGGGTCCGAAATCAACCCTATCTCTTGTTTCCCCACACATACGGACTCTAAAAATAGCCTATACTTATGTATTTCGAAATTACATGGGCCTGGCCCAATAATAAGGTGACGCAGCACCTAAAATAGCCTCGGAACGAAATTTATGAAGTGGCATCTTGTATATTTCGTCCAAGGCTTCATGCACCCATTATGGTGGCTTCAAAGTCCTGAAATCATCACTTGTAACTCCGTTCTTGTTCTTGCTCCAATGTTCATCCTTCTCCAAGCTAGGCCCTTCATTTGTAAGCAAAACAAATGTATCCAATTTAGGCAGCATCATATTCTCAGGAACATTAGAATCATTACCAAGAAACGAAAGTACCTGGTAGTTTAGTTGGCGTGCACGAGCTCTAGTAATTGGTCCAGTATGTATAGCAGCAGGGGCTGTGGGTGTAACAATTGTATTGATGTCCTCATCATCCTCCCCTTCTTGAAATGAAGTCGTCCTCGACGGAAGTTCATCTTCCTCACCCAAATAAGGCTTCAAATCTGCAATGTTAAAAGTGGGACTAACCCCAAAATCTGCAGGCAGCTCAAGTTTATATGCATTATCATTTATTTTCTCTAACACCTTAAAGGGACCATCAGCACGTGGCATTAACTTTGATTTGCGCAAATCAGGAAATCTATCCTTACGCAAATGTAACCAAACAAGATCTCCAGGTGCAAACACAACATGTTTTCTACCCTTATCTCCAGCAAGTTTATATTTAGCATTCATACGCTCAATGTTTTTGATGAGGACATCAATACAATTGTTACACCCACAGCCCCTGCTGCTATACATACTGGACCAATTACTAGAGCTCGTGCACGCCAACTAAATTACCAGGTACTTTCGTTTCTTGGTAATGATTCTAATGTTCATGAGAATATGATGCTGCCTAAATTGGATACATTTGTTTTGCTTACAAATGAAGGGCCTAGCTTGGAGAAGGATGAACATTGGAGCAAGAACAAGCATGGAGATGATGGCATGCGCAAGGGGAACAAGAACGGAGTTACAAGTGATGATTTCAGGACTTTGAAGCCACCATAATGGGTGCATGAAGCCTTGGACGAAATATACAAGATGCCACTTCATAAATTTCGTCCCGAGGCTATTTTAGGTGCTGCGTCACCTTATTTTTGGGCCAGGCCCATGTAATTTCGAAATACATAAGTATAGGCTATTTTTAGACTTCGTATGTGTGGGGAAACAAGAGATAGGGTTGATTTCGGACCCCTCCACCAAGGGCCACGAAATTCCCCCCTCTTCCTCCATATATACAGCCCTTAGGGCATCGTTTAGACTTTGGGTTTTGTTTAGATTAAAAGTTCGCCATAGCTGCAACTTCGCGTACTTCGTTTGTGTTCAACGACCAGACAAAGGCGTCACAGAACCCCACCTTGATCAATAAAGCTTTCATCTTATATTCGCAATATCCAGATTGCAATCTTAGTTTCTTGCTTGTTCTTCGTTTGCTCGCAGGAAACAGACCCTCGTGGTCAGGTTGATCGTGCTCCGGCGTGGTCAATAACCTCTCGGAGTTGGTTTAGCGATTGCTAAGGCGCGACGTCCTCACACGTTCGTAGTCGGATCGTCAAAGTCGACTTCCACCAAAGCGATATCCATCATCTCATCGAAAGACGGGACACCTTTGCCTCTATCAGAATCTCTCTATTTAATCCACCCAGAAAACGTGCAAGCATAGCTTCATTCTCCTCAACAATACCACATCTAATCATGCCAGTTTGTAATTCCTGATAATATTCTTCTACAGAATTTTTTCCTTGTCTTAAACGCTGCAATTTTTGAAGCAATTCACGTTGATAATATGGTGGAACCCAACGCGTACGCATAGCAGTTTTCAAAGCAGCCCAAGTAGTTGGAATAGGATATAATCTACAATGTTCAGACCACCATACACATGCAAAACTAGTGAAAGCACAAACAGCAGCAGCAACTCGTCTCTCCTCAGGATATTGTAAACATGTAAATCGTTGTTCAGTTTCTAACTCCCAAGTAAGATATATATCAGGAACATATCTACCCTCAAATGGTGGAATATTCAATTTCAGTTTAGGAATATGGACATCATCTCGTACCTGAGGTGGTGGTGGTGCAGGCCTACCATTACGAATATATACCTGAGGTCGACCTGCTGGTGGTGGTGCTGGTGGGTGCTCGTAGATCTGATTTTGATCAACCTCATCCTCATAATCGCCCGCATACTCATCATCCTCCTGGGTACCAGCAACAGCAGTAGCAGGAGCCACAGAAGTATCAACAGCAGCACCAACAGTTTGGCCAAATGCAAGAGGAACACGGCTCGCTCGGCGAAGGTCTATTTCGCGACGTGGAGGTAGTCGTTGTTGTTGTTGTTGGAGAGGTGCGTTAGGTGCAGCGGGTGGTGGTGGTGGAAGACGCGCGAGCAATTCATTAAATCTGTTATTGAGCTTTGTTTCGAACGTCTTCTCAAGGCCAGTGATCTTCTCCATGGCCTCTTCTCCAGTGATCTTCTCCAAGCAGTTCATGAGAATATGATGCTGCCTAAATTGGATACATTTGTTTTGCTTACAAATGAAGGGCCTAGCTTGGAGAAGGATGAACACTGGAGCAAGAACAAGCATGGAGATGATGGCATGCGCAAGGGAAACAAGAACGGAGTTACAAGTGATGATTTCAGGACTTTGAAGCCACCATAATGGGTGCATGAAGCCTTGGACGAAATATACAAGATGCCACTTCATAAATTTCGTTCCGAGGCTATTTTAGGTGCTGCGTCACCTTATTATTGGGCCAGGCCCATGTAATTTCGAAATACATAAGTATAGGCTATTTTTAGAGTCCGTATGTGTGGGGAAACAAGAGATAGGGTTGATTTCGGACCCCTCCACCAAGGGCCACGAAATTCCCCCCCTCTTCCTCCATATATACAGCCCTTAGGGCATCGTTTAGACTTTGGGTTTTGTTTAGATTAAAAGTTCGCCATAGCTGCAATTTCACGTACTTTGTTTGTGTTCAACGCCCAGACAAAGGCGTCACAGAACCCCACCTTGATCAATAAAGCTTTCATCTTATATTCGCAATATCCAGATTGCAATCTCAGTTTCTTGCTTGTTCTTCGTTTGCCCGCAGGAAACAGACCCTCGTGGTCAGGTTGATCGTGCTCCGGCGTGGTCAATAACCTCTCAGAGTTGGTTTAGCGATTGCTAAGGCGCGACGTCCTCGCACGTTCGTAGTCGGATCGTCAAAGTCGACTTCCACCAAAGCGATATCCATCATCTCATCGAAAGACGGGACACCTTTGCCTCTATCAAGTGGTATCAGATTTCCAGGTTGCTCGGTGAGATTTTACAGTTTTTCGTAGTTTAGATCGAGTCTGTTCTTCATACCTACAGTCCACGAAAAAGCCACAAAAAAAATTAGGGTTAGTTCATCATATCCGAACCAATCTGAGCCTTTGCATAATCTTTTTAGGGTTTTGCTTTGTTGAATTTGCGGTTGCATCGTCGTGTCTAGTTGCATGTGTTAGAGTCTAGTCTTTTAGAGTTTCGAGTTCTGGTCATAAGTTGTCACGCCGCCGCCGCACCATCATCATCGCCCCTACCATCTACCACCACCGCTTATCCGCCACCGCTCCGAATCAGTATCCATATACCACCACCAATCCGTGTCCATATACCACCACCGATCCATATCCATATACTACCACCACTACCACCACCGCTGCCATATACCACCACCATATATCTACCACCAATCCGAGTTCCTTGCTTATTAGGTTTGTTTCCGAGATCCATCTAGTTTCCGTTTCGTGTTTCCTTGTAGGAGTCGGGTAGCCACGCTCCGTTTAGGCCCAAAATTTTTCGAAAACGCATTTTTCGAAAAAATTTCTGGCTATCCTATTTTTAGGTGTTTCTGAGTGTTTTGAGACAGGTGCCATTATAGGAAGTTTTTTTTGACCCGTTTCCAATTTTTGGGTCCGGGCAGTCGAAAAAAAAAATTTGGTCGAAAAAACAAATTTCGTGCCCATCCTGTCAGTTTGACCTAGGAAGAGTTTTGAGACACTCGCCATTATAGTGATTTTTCGCAAAAAAAAAAAGCAGCGCAAAAAAAAGAGCGCAAAAAAAAAAGAGCGAAAAAAAAATTTCAGAGTGTGCTTTTCCCTTGTTTACGTGCCGCGCCGTGATTTTGTTGGTGTTCTAGG